>NC_086445.1:905397432-905686645 GCF_028390025.1 Pseudophryne corroboree | reverse complement strand
TTGTAAAGGCATCCACAATATTTGGTACCTATACTCCAGGTAATACACAAAGCCATCAATTGCTCCTCCCCATTCTCCACTGCAGGAGCTGGGTCACCTGCTGTTGTAATGCTCCGTGCAGCTGGATGTGCTCCGTTGCACCCTTGGCTCACGGCAGTGTAAGAAGCCGTTCAGAGACTCCTCCGCCCTCTACTGCTGGGGATCCAGGTGCTAGCCGGCGCAGCATTACGTGCAGCCGTGGTGCGTCTCCCACAGACCCCCTGCCTCCAGAGGACACCTGCATTAGCCTTTACTCCCGAAGCCGGACCCCACATACAGCACCTGGACATAGAGGAAGTCGAGTGGGCTTGTCATCATTGGAACACAGGAGGCGTCCATCACTTACCAGTCAGCGGATAATTGGAGGAGAGGGGGTCTGTGGAGACGCACAGGGGTGCACGTTAAGGCTACACAGCCAGCACTTGTATCCCGGCCCAAAAGGATGGCGGAGTCTCTGAACGGCTTCTTACACTGCCCCGTAGCGAGTATTCTCCAGCATTCTCTGACTTAGCATTGTGCTGAATAGCTTCGGGAGCTCCCTCCTGGTGCTATTCAATTCGCTCCAAATTGAATCAACCCCATTGATCCCCCCCCCCCCAACCTCTGTCCTACCGAGATAGAGTGATCATATGAATTTTAACGGAGGGCCACAGTGATAAATATTGAGCCACCTGCATTTCAGGTACACCAAGCAGAATATTACATACTATAGATTTATATATATATATATATATATATATATTATATATATATACTATATATATATTATATATATAATCAGTTACCCCGGTGCGGCACTCGGTACTTGACAAACGGACTCTGGAGACCAGTGTAGTTTAACAACGGTTTCAGTGCTCGCTAGCACTATCGTCAGGTTTATAAGATTAAACAAGCCATTACATACCTTAAATACACGTGCACCCGTGAAAGACGCCGCGCCGGAGGTTGAGGGAGAACCTCCTCCTTTCCGGACACAGCTGATTACGTCATCCTAAAGTGACTCCCATCACCATAGTAACATACAAACATTAAAACAACGGATCTGTAAACGCAGAATCACATAGTTATAGAATCAAGATAACATTAGTCACTATCTCAACTACATATTGATACAAGTATCTGATCATCAAAAGCAGTTAAAACTCAGGTACTCATTTAGCCCGCGTGGGGCTACTACATCCAACCGGTGATATCCATTGGACCTCACGCTGAATTAATAACCGGTTTCTATCACCACCTCTCACTGGTTTTTTTACCCAGTCAATCATCCTATATTTAATGCTTGCAATTGAATGTTTTTGTTCTGCAAAGTGACGTGCAACAGGTTGATCTGATCTAGTGCTGCTACTTAAAGCTGCTCTTATTGCAGATCTATGCATGGCCATACGATCTTTAAGTCTCCCCTGGGTCTTTCCTATATATGAAAGACCACAGGTGGGCAGATAATCTGATATACAACATAACTTGAGTTACAAGTAAGATGGTGACGGATCAGAAATTTTTTACCCTGTATGGGGGGTGATAGAATGAGTCCCCCTGGTATCAAGTAACTGCAAGTAGTGCAGCCGCATTTAAAACATCCAGAAGCTTTCTTAGAGAGAAAAGTGAACAGGTTTATTTTCCTCGTATTTACCTATGTCAGCATGTACTAATAAATCCCTGAGATTTTTCCCCCCGGGTATAGCATGGCATAGGATTTGTATCTCCAAACGGCAGTTGTCGGTCAGATTTGATAATATGCCAACTATCTTTAATTACCACGTTCACCTCCCTTGAGTGTGTGTTAAATTGATTGACAATGGGCATCTTATTATTCCGTTGAATTGGTATTGATTTTTTTAAGTAAGGAATTCCGATCTATTCTTAAAAACTTTGTCTCGAGTATGTAAGAGCATTTCTCTAGAATAGCCTCTTACTACTAATTTTTCAATAAGAACTTCAATTTGCTCAGTGGCAATCTCACTATTCGAATTAATTCTCCAGATGCGTAACATCTGGGAATATGGTAATGAGTTCTTTAATTTGTCACGTGGTGACAAACTGTTATACTGTAATAGTGTATTTCTGTCAGTTGATTTTATGTGCACAGATGTTTACAAACTGGTTACCAATTAGTTTAATATCAACATCTAGGAAATCAATTCTTTCCTGACTCATACGGTAAGTAAATTTAACCGGACATGCACTAGAATTATTATCTTCCATTAACTTCACAAAAACATCCACAGGCCCTGTCCAGACAATAAATAAATCAGTCAATAAAGGCGAGTATATAATGCAATGTGAGACGATACAAACCAAATCCAAAAAAGAATAACTCCTGCTCGACCCCCAAACATAAAAATATTGGCTATTGCCGGGGCTACTGCTGAGCCCATCGAGCAGCCACTCATTTGAATATAATATTTTTTGTCGAACAGGAAATAATTCTTCTTTAGAGTGAACTCTAAGAGTGCTAGGCAAAAGTCAATAAATGCCATATCAAAGATATTACTTGCAATCAAAAAAACCTTTCACTGCATATAGACAAGAATCATGTGGAATTATTGTGTATAAGCTAACCACATCAGCGCAGATCATCCATGAATTTTCCGGGATCTCACGCAGTGTGGTCAGCTTATTCAGAAACATTGTTGTGTCCAACAAAAAGTTCTTTATGCTGTTGTACTAAAGGTTGAAATATTGCGTCCAAATATGTAGAAATTGGTTGTGTCAATGAACCTCGAGAGTGACACAATTGGTCGTCCTGGTGGTGGCAATACCCCCTTGTGCACCTTAGGGAGAGTATAAAGAAGTGGTGCCACTGGATACTTAGGTAATAATGCATCTGCTAATTTCTGATCAATGATTTCATTCTGAACTGCATCCCTTAAGATATCCCCCCAATTCTCTATGGAATGTGTCCACTGGATCACCCGGTAACAGTTGATAAGTCTTATCATCCAATAATTGGCGTAAGATTTCACTCCGGTAGTCTTGGACATCCTGTAGGACAATCGCCCCTCCTTTGTCCGCTGGTCTTATGATTATCTCATTATTCCTAGATAGAGATTCTATTGCTCCTCTCTCCTCTGGTGTCAAATTCGGGTGGATCTCTCTGTGACGTTTTGTAACATTCTGAACTCCTCCATCTACTAATGCGCATGAAGGTCTTGAGACTGGCATTATTGGTGTTGGGATCAAATGTTGATTTAGGTATTATCTTTTTCAGCTGTTTCAGGAATAAGCCTCTTTTGTTCCACTGGTTCCCTTACCTTTTGCCTATTAAAAAAATTCTTTAATTTTCAATTTCCTAAACATCTGATGTTTTTCTTGTTGCCCACTTAAAATCATCGAAGTATGTAGTCGGGATATAAGATAATCCCTTACTTAGCAAAGACCTTTCCGCTTTTGATAAATCATATGAAGATAGATTTATAATTATTTCTTCCGTGGTTGCTGGTGGTTTCTTGGCGGGGTTTGAGCCTTTTGCTTTGGCCCCCCCTCCTGGTTCTCTTGCATCTTTTGCCAATAGCTTTGCTCGTGTTTGAGCCCCTAAAGGGATTGATCCAGACATAGAAATTTCTGAGTCACTGTTGGTGCTATTGAACTCTTGTGAGGATGATCCTCCATAGATATCTTTTTTCTGATTCCGACGAAAAAATGGTCGTCTGTTACTGTTGTTCCTGCCCCCAGATATCCATTGGTAAACCGTGTGTGATTCATAATCCTGTTGTACTTTTGAGAATTTTTCTCTCTTAAATTTCAATAATCACGCCTGTACGTGGCCACTTGGTTTTCCAATTTTTTCATCCAATCACCTTCTGGGTCAAGTGCTCAATGCTACTGCATGTTGGGTTTCAAATTGTTTGATTTTTTCCATTAATGCTGTTTGTTCCTTTTTAGAGAACTCTATGATCAAAAGCATTAAATCAAATGAACAGCGATTTAATATGCCGATCCATTTTTTACAAAATTGTGGATCTTGCCTCCCCACTGTTGGGCCATTTTTCATGCGTAGCCCCTCTCGGTATAATCTTTGCTCTATAATGATCACTCAATGACATAGCATGGGAAATGATAATCTATTTCTTTTCTTTTCATTTTCCATAAGTCTTTATATAGAGTATCACCGGTAGCTGCCTCTGGCTGTTTATTAAGACACTGTGTCTCCAGAATAATCTCCGCTTCAGCATCTGAGAAACCAAAAAATCTCACTCCCCAGAGAATAATGCAGGGTTAAAGGGATACTCAGTTTCAGTATCTCCGCCTTCAGCCATGATTCCACCTGATACAATCTGTATGAATAGTACAGGTAACTATGTGACAAATGAGTTTTTTTGATTCAATATACCATGTCCACAATCTTTCCTGTGAGAAATATCACAATCCTAAATTTTCTATAAGCTCCAAAGAGACACAGTCCGTTGTAAATAATCACACCCAGTGACTTTCAGTGAATAAAAACGGGGTAAACCTGTACTCCGATACTTTTTCAATTATCAGGTGCCATGACAATTAGGACTGTAAGCACAATCCACATTATAACGGGTAGCATAGGTCCGGCACTCCTCGATGAAGCTATAATAATATACCGGTGCCTTCACATGTACTGCAGTACATACATATAGTTACCGCCGGTGCGGCACTCGGTACTTGACAAACGGACTCTGGAGACCAGTGTAGTTTAACAACGTTTCAGTGCTCGCTAGCACTATCGTCAGGTTTATAAGATTAAACAAGCCATTACATACCTTAAATACACGTGCACCCGTGAAAGACGCCGCGCCGGAGGTTGAGGGAGAACCTCCTCCTTTCCGGACACAGCTGATTACGTCATCCTAAAGTGACTCCCATCACCATAGTAACATACAAACATTAAAACAACGGATCTGTAAACGCAGAATCACATAGTTATAGAATCAAGATAACATTAGTCACTATCTCAACTACATATTGGATGTTTTAAATGCGGCTGCACTACTTGCAGTTACTTGATACCAGGGGACTCATTCTATCACCCCCATACAGGTAAAAAATTTCTGATCCGTCACCATCTTACTTGTAACTCAAGTTATGTTGTATATCAGATTATCTGCCCCTGTGGTCTTTCATATATAGGAAAGACCCAGGGGAGATTTAAAGATCGTATGGCCATGCATAGATCTGCAATAAGAGCAGCTTTAAGTAGCAGCACTAGATCAGATCAACCTGTTGCACGTCACTTTGCAGAACAAAAACATTCAATTGCAAGCATTAAATATAGGATGATTGACTGGGTAAAAAAACCAGTGAGAGGTGGTGATAGAAACCGGTTATTAATTCAGCGTGAGGTCCAATGGATTCACCGGTTGGATGTAGTAGCCCCACGCGGGCTAAATGAGTACCTGAGTTTTAACTGCTTTTGATGATCAGATACTTGTATCAATATGTAGTTGAGATAGTGACTAATGTTATCTTGATTCTATAACTATGTGATTCTGCGTTTACAGATCCGTTGTTTTAATGTTTGTATGTTACTATGGTGATGGGAGTCACTTTAGGATGACGTAATCAGCTGTGTCCGGAAAGGAGGAGGTTCTCCCTCAACCTCCGGCGCGGCGTCTTTCACGGGTGCACGTGTATTTAAGGTATGTAATGGCTTGTTTAATCTTATAAACCTGACGATAGTGCTAGCGAGCACTGAAACGTTGTTAAACTACACTGGTCTCCAGAGTCCGTTTGTCAAGTACCGAGTGCCGCACCGGGGTAACTATATGTATGTACTGCAGTACATGTGAAGGCACCGGTATATTATTATAGCTTCATCGAGGAGTGCCGGACCTATGCTACCGTATAATGTGGATTGTGCTTACAGTCCTAATTGTCATGGCACCTGATAATTGAAAAAGTATCGGAGTACAGGTTTACCCGTTTTTATTCACTGAAAGTCACTGGGTGTGATTATTTACAACGGACTGTGTCTCTTTGGAGCTTATAGAAATTTAGGATTGTGATATTTCTCACAGGAAAGATTGTGGACATGGTATATTGAATCAAAAAACTCATTTGTCACATAGTTACCTGTACTATTCATACAGATTGTATCAGGTGGAATCATGGCTGAAGGCGGAGATACTGAAACTGAGTATCCCTTTAACCCTGCATTATTCTCTGGGAGTGAGATTTTTGGTTTCTCAGATGCTGAAGCGGAGATTATTCTGGAGACACAGTGTCTTAATAAACAGCCAGAGGCAGCTACCGGTGATACTCTATATAAAGACTTATGGAAAATGAAAAGAAAAGAAATAGATTATCATTTCCATGCTATGTCATTGAGTGATCATTATAGAGCAAAGATTATACCGAGAGGGCTACGCATGAAAAATGGCCCAACAGTGGGGAGGCAAGATCCACAATTTTGTAAAAAATGGATCGGCATATTAAATCGCTGTTCATTTGATTTAATGCTTTTGATCATAGAGTTCTCTAAAAAGGAACAAACAGCATTAATGGAAAAAATCAAACAATTTGAAACCCAACATGCAGTAGCATTGAGCACTGACCCAGAAGGTGATTGGATGAAAAAATTGGAAAACCAAGTGGCCACGTACAGGCGTGATTTATTGAAATTTAAGAGAGAAAAATTCTCAAAAGTACAACAGGATTATGAATCACACACGGTTTACCAATGGATATCTGGGGGCAGGAACAACAGTAACAGACGACCATTTTTTCGTCGGAATCAGAAAAAAGATATCTATGGAGGATCATCCTCACAAGAGTTCAATAGCACCAACAGTGACTCAGAAATTTCTATGTCTGGATCAATCCCTTTAGGGGCTCAAACACGAGCAAAGCTATTGGCAAAAGATGCAAGAGAACCAGGAGGGGGGGCCAAAGCAAAAGGCTCAAACCCCGCCAAGAAACCACCAGCACCACGGAAGAAATAATTATAAATCTATCTTCATATGATTTATCAAAAGCGGAAAGGTCTTTGCTAAGTAAGGGATTATCTTATATCCCGACTACATACTTCGATGATTTTAAGTGGCAACAAGAAAAACATCAGATGTTTAGGAAATTGAAAATTAAAGAATTTTTTAATAGGCAAAAGGTAAGGGAACCAGTGGAACAAAAGAGGCTTATTCCTGAACAGCTGAAAAAGATAATACCTAAATCAACATTTGATCCCAACACCAATAATGCCAGTCTCAAGACCTTCATGCGCATAGTAGATGGAGGAGTTCAGAATGTTACAAAACGTCACAGAGAGATCCACCCGAATTTGACACCAGAGGAGAGAGGAGCAATAGAATCTCTATCTAGGAATAATGAGATAATCATAAGACCGGCGGACAAAGGAGGGGCGATTGTCCTACAGGATGTCCAAGACTACCGGAGTGAAATCTTACGCCAATTATTGGATGATAAGACTTATCAACTGTTACCGGGTGATCCAGTGGACACATTCCATAGAGAATTGGGGGATATCTTAAGGGATGCAGTTCAGAATGAAATCATTGATCAGAAATTAGCAGATGCATTATTACCTAAGTATCCAGTGGCACCACTTCTTTATACTCTCCCTAAGGTGCACAAGGGGGTATTGCCACCACCAGGACGACCAATTGTGTCATCTCGAGGTTCATTGACACAACCAATTTCTACATATTTGGACGCAATATTTCAACCTTTAGTACAACAGCATAAGAACTTTTTGTTGGACACAACAATGTTTCTGAATAAGCTGACCACACTGCGTGAGATCCCGGAAAATTCATGGATGATCTGCGCTGATGTGGTTAGCTTATACACAATAATTCCACATGATTCTTGTCTATATGCAGTGAAAGGTTTTTTGATTGCAAGTAATATCTTTGATATGGCATTTATTGACTTTTGCCTAGCACTCTTAGAGTTCACTCTAAAGAAGAATTATTTCCTGTTCGACAAAAAAGATTATATTCAAATGAGTGGCTGCTCGATGGGCTCAGCAGTAGCCCCGGCAATAGCCAATATTTTTATGTTTGGGGTCGAGCAGGAGTTATTCTTTTTGGATTTGGTTGTATCGTCTCACATTGCATTATATACTCGCTTTATTGACGATTTATTTATTGTCTGGACAGGGCCTGTGGATGTTTTTGTGAAGTTAATGGAAGATAATAATTCTAGTGCATGTCCGGTTAAATTTACTTACCGTATGAGTCAGGAAAGAATTGATTTCCTAGATGTTGATATTAAACTAATTGGTAACCAGTTTGTAACATCTGTGCACATAAAATCAACTGACAGAAATACACTATTACAGTATAACAGTTGTCACCCGGGCAAATTAAAGAACTCATTACCATATTCCCAGATGTTACGCATCTGGAGAATTAATTCGAATAGTGAGATTGCCACTGAGCAAATTGAAGTTCTTATTGAAAAATTAGTAGTAAGAGGCTATTCTAGAGAAATGCTCTTACATACTCGAGACAAAGTTTTAAGAATAGATCGGAATTCCTTACTTAAAAAAATCAATACCAATCAACGGAATAATAAGATGCCCATTGTCAATCAATTTAACACACACTCAAGGGAGGTGAACATGGTAATTAAAGATAGTTGGCATATTATCAAATCTGACCGACAACTGCCGTTTGGAGATACAAATCCTATGCCATGCTATACCCGGGGGAAAAATCTCAGGGATTTATTAGTACATGCTGACATAGGTAAATACGAGGAAAATAAACCTGTTCACTTTCTCTCTAAGAAAGCTTCTGGATGTTTTAAATGCGGCTGCACTACTTGCAGTTACTTGATACCAGGGGACTCATTCTATCACCCCCATACAGGTAAAAAATTTCTGATCCGTCACCATCTTACTTGTAACTCAAGTTATGTTGTATATCAGATTATCTGCCCCTGTGGTCTTTCATATATAGGAAAGACCCAGGGGAGATTTAAAGATCGTATGGCCATGCATAGATCTGCAATAAGAGCAGCTTTAAGTAGCAGCACTAGATCAGATCAACCTGTTGCACGTCACTTTGCAGAACAAAAACATTCAATTGCAAGCATTAAATATAGGATGATTGACTGGGTAAAAAAACCAGTGAGAGGTGGTGATAGAAACCGGTTATTAATTCAGCGTGAGGTCCAATGGATTCACCGGTTGGATGTAGTAGCCCCACGCGGGCTAAATGAGTACCTGAGTTTTAACTGCTTTTGATGATCAGATACTTGTATCAATATGTAGTTGAGATAGTGACTAATGTTATCTTGATTCTATAACTATGTGATTCTGCGTTTACAGATCCGTTGTTTTAATGTTTGTATGTTACTATGGTGATGGGAGTCACTTTAGGATGACGTAATCAGCTGTGTCCGGAAAGGAGGAGGTTCTCCCTCAACCTCCGGCGCGGCGTCTTTCACGGGTGCACGTGTATTTAAGGTATGTAATGGCTTGTTTAATCTTATAAACCTGACGATAGTGCTAGCGAGCACTGAAACGTTGTTAAACTACACTGGTCTCCAGAGTCCGTTTGTCAAGTACCGAGTGCCGCACCGGGGTAACTATATGTATGTACTGCAGTACATGTGAAGGCACCGGTATATTATTATAGCTTCATCGAGGAGTGCCGGACCTATGCTACCGTATATATATATATATATATATATATATATATATATATATATATATATTTATTACATACACACACATACATACATACATATACATATATACACATATACACACACACATATATACATATACACACTTTCAAAACAGTAAAAGCTTTAAAACCTTACAATGTCTATTAACGTTAGATCATGAACAGACATTACTAACAGTACACACCTTTTATGTATAGGAAAACCAGTACAAACCTACCTATAAGGTCATTATTCAGAAAAGCCAGCGAATCTATTATATGGAAGTCTGCATCCTTCGATTCTTTCTTGTATATTGGAAAACTGAATTCTACGACATGGGAGCTGATTGGAAAAGATAGGAAAAGTTAATGGTTTTACAGCATTTTTCTTAGCACGTATTACATAGGACTCTTCAAGGATGGGCAGCACTGCCACTACTAGTGAGATTTATAGCTACTTTGGTACATAGTGTATAATAAAAGCCAGCATGAAGATTTTGCAACATTCATAAGTACATATGTGAAAGTCCCTAGTTTAGAGAGCATATATATTTTGTCCAGACAATAACAATGTACACTCCAGACTGTGCTTTCTGCTGAATGATTCTCAGTTGTATCATCCAAGGGCATCAGTAAAGTGCCTCAAACACATGGGCAGATCCAGCCGCTTGGCCTGAGCAATGAGCAGCGGTAGGTCTCCCCAATTTGGGTGACTAAATTGGACAGATCGGGTCTCATTGCCAGGTCACTCTCGGCCCCAATAGGATCAGTCCAAATGATGCGTATAAGGTCAGCTTTGAGCTGCCTTTAAGCTAAAATCGCAAAAGAAAGGTACAGTATCTACACTCCAGTGATTAAAAAGCTCACAAGTAACTCTCTCTCGTGTTCTGGACGTCTACTCATCTCCATAAAGTAATTCAATTTCTCATACGTCCTAGAGGATGCTGGGGACTCCAGAAGGACCATGCGGTATAGACGGGATCCGCAGGAGACATGGGCACTTTAAGACTTTAAATGGGTGTGAACTGGCTCCTCCCTCTATGCCCCTCCTCCAGACCTCAGTTAAGATTCTGTCCCCAGAGAGACTGGACACACACCAGGGGAGCTCTCCTGAGTTTCTCTGAAAAAATACTTTTTTAGGTTTATTGTTTTCAGGGAGCACTGCTGGCAACAGGCTCTCTGCTTCGTGGGACTGAGGGGAGAGAAGCAGACCTACTTCTGTGAGTTAAAGGCTCTGCTTCTTCGACTACTGGACACCATTAGCTCCAGAGGGTCTGATCACTTGGTATAGCCTAGCTGCTCGTTCTCGGAGCCGCGCTGTCGTCCCCCTCACAGAGCTAGAAGAAAGAAGCCGGGTGAGCAACCAAAGCAAAGAAGACTTCATTACAGACGGCAGAAGATTTCAGTCTCGGAGGTACCGCGCAGCGGTCGTGCTGCGCGCCATTCCTCCCACACACAAGCAGCACTACATGGGTGCCCTGGGCAGCAATAATACCTCACATTGAGCCTGGCAAAAGAAGTATACAGTGCTTAGGCACTATATACAGACCCCGCCAGTATTTTTAAAAAAGTAGCGGGACATAAGCGCGCCATGAAGGGGGGCGGGGCTTGGTCCTTCCAGCTCGACTCAGCGCCATTTGCTTTCCACTGTGAGCTGCAGAGACGCTGGTCCTGGCCTCCTACACTTCTGTCACAAGTAACAGGGTGTTAAACAGGTAAGGGGGCGCTGGGTGTGAGCTGACAAACTCCCTCTGTGTTTTCTCTGATAGGCCTTATTGTGGGTCTGTCCCCTGTAGCCGGTGTGATAGTGGTGTCGGTACGAGTGTCGACATGTCTGAGGCTGAAGGCTCTTCCCAGGAGGAGGCTGGTGTGGGGACAGAACAGTGTGGGGGAGTGAATCTGCCGGCACCGCCGACTGCTGATTGGGTAAATATGTTGAGTGCCTTGAATACAAATGTGGCTTTATTAAATAAGAGATTGGATAAATCTGAGGCTCAGAACCAAACATGGAGACAATCCATGGAAGATGCTTTATCCCAAACGCAGTCTTCCTCAGGGTCACAGAAACGGCCGTTTACCCAGATAGCAAACACAGATACAGACACGGATTCGGATTCCAGTGTCGACTATGGTGATGCCAGGTTGAATCCTAAACTGGCTAAGAGCATTCAGTACATGATTGTGGCAATAAAAGAAGTATTACATATCACGGAAGACCCTGCTGTTCCTGAGACAAGGGTCTGTATGTTTAAAGGAAAGAAACCTCCGGTAACGTTTCCTCCCTCTCATGAACTGAACACTCTTTTTGAAAGGGCTTGGGAAAATCCTGACAAAAAGTTGCTGATTCCCAAGAGAATTATTATGGCATACCCGTTCCCCTCTGAGGATAGGAATAAGTGGGAGTCAACCCCCAATGTGGACAAGGCTCTAGCACGGCTGTCCAAGAAGGTGGCGCTTCCGTCCCCTGACACAGCGGCCCTAAAGGATCCTGCGGATCGTTAGCAGGAAACTACTTTGAAATCTATTTACGACACTACGGGTACGCTGCTCAGACCTGCCGTAGCATCGGCATGGGTGAGTAGTGCAATTGAAAAGTGGGTAGATAACTTGTCATCTGACTTGGACACCCTGGATAGGGATAGCATTCTTTTGACACTGGGTCATATCAGGGACGCTGCAGTCTATCTAAGGGAGGCTGCGAGAGATATTGGTCTCTTGGGATCAAGGGCCAATGCCATGGCAATCTCGGCCAGGAGAGCGTTATGGACTCATCAATGGAATGGTGATGCGGACTCTAAGAGGGCTATGGAGGCTCTGCCGTATAAAGGTGGTGTTTTGTTTGGTGAGGGCCTCGCGGACCTGGTATCTACAGCTACCGCGGGTAAGTCATCTTTTCTACCGTATGTCCCTGCACAACAAATGAAAGCGCCTCTTTATCAGATGCAGTCCTTTCAGTCTAATAAATTCAAAAAAGGACGAGGGTCCTCCTTCCTTGCTGATAAAGGTAGGGGAAGAGGAAAAAGTCGCCAGCTGTGGCAAGCTCCCAAGAGCAGAAGTCCTCCTCGGCCGCTCCCAAATCCACGCATGATGCTGGGGCTCGCACCGGTGGGGGCACGTCTTCAACTCTTCAGTCAGATCTGGGCTCGTTCGGCCCTGGATCCTTGGGTGCTAGAAATAGTGGTCCAGGGATACAAACTGGAGTTTCAAGACGTGCCCCCTTACCGATTTTTCAAATCGGTCTTACCAGCTTCTCTTCCGGAAAGGGAAGAAGTATGCGCTGCGATACAAAAGCTGTGTCTACAGCAAGTTATTGTCACGGTCCCCCCGTCACAACGGGGAGAAGGTTTTTATTCAAGCCTGTTCGTGGTCCCGAAGCCGGATGGCTCGGTCAGACCGATTCTGAACCTAAAATCCCTCAATTTCTACCTAAAAAAAAATTCAAATTCAAGATGGAATCTCTCCGAGCAGTGATCTCCAGTCTGGAAGGGGGAGGGGGGGGGATTTTATGGCGTCAGTCGACATCAAAGATGCCTACTTACATGTCCCAATATATCCTCCACATCAAGCTTACCTGAGGTTTGCGGTTCAGGATTGTCATTACCAATTTCAGACGTTGCCGTTTGGTCTTTCCACAGCTCCGAGGATTTTCACCAAGGTAGTGGCGGAAATGATGGTGCTCCTGCGCAAGCAGGGTGTCACAATTATCCAGTACTTGGACGATCTCCTGATAAAGGCGAGATCAAAGGAGCAGTTACTAAGAAACGCTGCACTCTCCCTGACAGTCCTGCAACAACATGGTTGGCTCCTAAATTTGCCAAAGTCACAGTTGGTTCCGACAACACGGCTGTCATTCTTAGGCATGATCCTGGACACGGAACTGCAGAGAGTGTTTCTCCCAGTAGAAAAAGCTCTAGAAATCCAGAACATGGTCAAGGAGATTCTGAAACCGGCAAGAGTGTCGATTCATCAATGCACTCGGGTGCTGAGGATGATGGTGGCGGCCTACGAAGCCATTCCGTTTGGCAGGTTCCATGCCAGGGTGTTTCAGTGGGACCTGTTGGACAAGTGGTCCGGGTCTCACCTACACATGCACCGGAAAATAAGCCTATCTTCCAGGACCAGAATATCTCTCCTGTGGTGGCTCCAAAGTTCTCACCTCCTAGAGGGACGCAGGTTTGGGATCCAGGATTGGGTTCTGGTGACCACGGATGCAAGTCTCCGAGGCTGGGGAGCAGTCACGCAGGGGGTAAATTTCCAGGGAAAATGGTCAAGCCAGGAAGCTTGGCTGCACATAAACATTCTGGAATTAAGAGCCATCTACAACGGCCTTCTACAAGCGGAACATCTTCTTCGCGGTCTACCCATCCTGATTCAGTCAGACAACATAACAGCAGTGGCGTACATAAACCGTCAGGGTGGAACAAAGAGCAGAGCGGCGATGGCGGAGGCCACAAAAGTTCTCCGCTGGGCGGAAAAACATGCAAGCGCTCTGTCAGCGGTCTTCATTCCGGGCGTGGACAACTGGGAAGCAGACTTCCTCAGCAGACACGATCTCCATCCAGGAGAGTGGGGTCTTCATCAAGTGTTCTTTGCAGAAGTGACAAGTCGTTGGGGAATTACTCAAATAGACATGATGGCGTCTCGCCTCAACAAGAAGCTTCAGAGATATTGTTCCAGGTCGAGGGACCCTCAAGCCAGTGCAGTGGTCGCCCTGGTGACACCGTGGGTGTTTCAGTCGGTATATGTGTTCCCTCCACTACCACTCATTCCAAAGGTGATAAGCATCGTAAGAAAAACAAGGGTTCAGGTGATACTCATTGTTCCAGATTGGCCACGGAGGGCCTGGTATCCGGATCTTCAGGAATTACTCATAGAAGATCCCTGGCCTCTTCCTCTAAGAGAGGACCTGTTACAGCCGGGGGCCGTGCGTGTTCCAAGACTTACCGCGGTTGCCTTTGACGACGTGGCGGTTGAACGCCAAATCCTAGCTCGGAAAGGTATTTCCGGTGAAGTCATCCCCACTCTGCTTAAAGCTAGAAAGGAAGTAACGGCGAAGCATTATCACCGTATTTGGAGAAAATATGTGTCCAAGAAGGCTCCTACGGAAGAATTTCAGCTGGGTCGTTTTCTCCATTTTTTGCAAGCAGGTGTGGATGCTGGCCTAAAGTTAGGCTCCATTAAAGTGCAGATTTCGGCCTTATCAATCTTTTTTCCAAAAGAATTGGCCTCCCTTCCAGAAGTTCAGACTTTCGTGAAAGGTGTGCTGCACATCAAACCTCCATTTGTGCCCCCGGTGGCACCGTGGGACCTTAACGTGGTGTTGCAGTTCCTTCAGTCACATTGGTTTGAACCTTTGCAGAAGGCTGAGTTGAAATTTCTCACTTGGAAAGTGGTTATGCTTTTGGCCCGCAAGGCGGGTGTCGGAATTAGCGGCTTTGTCTCACAAGAGCCCCTATTTGATCTTCCATGTGGATAGAGCGGAATTGAGAACTCGTCAGCAATTTCTGCCAAAGGTGGTTTCTTCGTTTCACATGAACCAACCTATTGTGGTGCCTGTGGCTGCTGAAGCCTTGGCTGATTCAAAGTCTCTAGATGTAGTCAGAGCTTTGCAAATTTATGTAGCCAGAACGGCTCGTATTAGGAAAACGGAGGCTCTGTTTATCCTGTATGCTTCCAACAAACTTGGGGCTCCTGCTTCTAAGCAGACTATTGCACGCTGGATCTGTAATACGATTCGGCATGCTCATTCTACGGCTGGATTGCTGTTACCAAAGTCGGTGAAGGCCCATTCTACCAGGAAGGTGGGCTCATCTTGGGTGGCTGCCCGTGGAGTCTCGTCGGTTCAGCTTTGCCGAGCAGCTACTTGGTCGGGTTCAAACACTTTTGCTAAGTTCTACAAGTTTGATACCCTGGCTGTTAAGGACCTCATGTTTGCTCAATCGGTGCTGCAGAGTCGTCCGCACTCTCCCGCCCGGTCTGGAGCTTTGGTATAGACCCCATGGTCCTTTTGGAGTCCCCAGCATCCTCTAGTACGTATGAGAAAATAGGATTTTAATACCTACCGGTAAATCCTTTTCTCTTAGTCCGTAGAGGATGCTGGGCGCCCGTCCCAGTACGGACTATATCTGCAGTACTTGTTAATAGTTATTGTTTATGTTACACAAACGTTGTGTTTCGGTTAAGATCAGCCTGTTGCTGATTTTGGTTCATGCCGTTAACTGGTATTTAGTTGAAAGCCATGTTGTACGGTGTGTTGTGGTGTGAGCTGGTATGTATCTCACCCTTAGTTTAACAAAAATCCTTTTCCTCGAAATGTCCGTCTCCCTGGGCACAGTTCCTATAACTGAGGTCTGGAGGAGGGGCATAGAGGGAGGAGCCAGTTCACACCCATTTAAAGTCTTAAAGTGCCCATGTCTCCTGCGGATCCAGTCTATACCCCATGGTCCTTTTGGAGTCCCCAGCATCGTCTACGAACTAAGAGAAAAGGATTTACCGGTAGGTATTAAAATCCTATTATTTAATTTATGAAGAAAATGTCACAAAAATGATTACCGTCTTCCCTGTTGTTTGTTAAGTGTTATGTCAAAAACAAAGCAACCATCTTCACAAGCAGCCAGCAAGTACTCATCGGGGGTTGCAGGAACAGGGCAGAGCCGCAGAGGAGGCGATGTGGTATCCAGCATCAGCAACTGACTAAAAGGACAGAGAAACAAATGTGTAAGGAGACTTCTAGCAAAGAGGTACCTACCTTAACATAAAGGGGTAAATTTACTAAGGAGTTCTGTTTAAGATGGGATGTTGCCTACAGCAACCAATCAGATTCCAGGTAATATCTTCTAGATTGAAGGTGCTAGATAAATGAGAAGTAGAATCTGATTGGTTGCTATGGGCAACATCCCATCTTAAATAGAATTCCCATCTTAGTAAATTTACCCCAAAGTGCTGTCAATTCAATTAGACAAACTGTACAGGAGCGGCACATCACATCGTTCAGCCCTGCATAACGGGCAAAAGTGCCCTGCCGAACATCACCTCTAATAGAATCTGGCCCATTTTGTATTTATTTTACGTAACACAAGATAAAAAAACAAATGTATCATTTATCTGGTATTAAACACTATCCTGCACAGTACTTACATCTTATTAATCTTCATAGGGGGTGAACAGTGCTTATTTCTTAAGGCTATGTTGATATAGGAGCACCACATTCATGTATAAGTTCCAGACAGCAAATAACATTACTCCTGTCCCACTGATACCATTTTTAAAAAATTAGATTAATATGACACTAGTCCCCCCCCCAACCCCTGCCAACTTCCTCTTCACTTGAACTATTGAGGGGGAAGGGGGGGCGAAGAGGGTCACCTCCTCCTCTAGGGATCAGGCTCCAGACTGTGCACTTAAGTTATACATTATACATATGCTTCATTATGTTGCACAGGGCTGTGGTGTATTTTCTACAGTGCATTGCTGTTACAAACCTTTACATTATCATGCATGCACTATCAGTATTGACTTTATATATTTATAAAGGAGCCCAGACCACACACTGCCTAATGGTTAGCCATGCCTATATGGGGCTGGCCACACCCCTAAGCATGGGCACCTACCACTATATTCCCCCCGGTGGGCCCTTCATGCCCCAGTCCGACACTGCAAGTAACCCACGCTATTGTTATCCATCTGCCGCCTCTTCCTGTACTGGTGGTTTCTGACGGTAAACGGACTATAGATTTACAGTACACTAAAAAGTCTACAGTCAATAGGTCTACCACTAATGGTAGACATACATTTGGTTGACAGGGTCAAAAAGGTTGACATGTAAAAATAAGATTTTACTTACCGATAAATCTATTTCTCGGAGTCCGTAGTGGATGCTGGGGTTCCTGAAAGGACCATGGGGAATAGCGGCTCCGCAGGAGACAGGGCACAAAAAGTAAAGCTTTTCCAGATCAGGTGGTGTGCACTGGCTCCTCCCCCTATGACCCTCCTCCAGACTCCAGTTAGGTACTGTGCCCGGACGAGCGTACACAATAAGGGAGGATTTTGAATCCCGGGTAAGACTCATACCAGCCACACCAATCACACCGTACAACTTGCGATCTAAACCCAGTTAACAGTATGATAACAGCGGAGCCTCTGAAAGATGGCTTCCTTCAACAATAACCCGAATTAGTTAACAATAACTATGTACAATTATTGCAGATAATCCGCACTTGGGATGGGCGCCCAGCATCCACTACGGACTCCGAGAAATAGATTTATCGGTAAGTAAAATCTTATTTTCTCTATCGTCCTAGTGGATGCTGGGGTTCCTGAAAGGACCATGGGGATTATACCAAAGCTCCCAAACGGGCGGGAGAGTGCGGATGACTCTGCAGCACCGAATGAGAGAACTCCAGGTCCTCCTTAGCCAGAGTATCAAATTTGTAAAATTTTACAAACGTGTTCTCCCCTGACCACGTAGCTGCTCGGCAAAGTTGTAATGCCGAGACCCCTCGGGCAGCCGCCCAAGATGAGCCCACCATCCTTGTGGAGTGGGCCTTTACAGATTTAGGCTGTGGCAGGCCTGCCACAGAATGTGCAAGTTGGATTGTGCTACAGATCCAACGAGCAATCGTCTGCTTAGACGCAGGAGCACCCATCTTGTTGGGTGCATACAATATAAACAACGAGTCAGATTTTCTGACTCCAGCTGTCCTTGCAATATATATTTTTAATGCTCTGACAACGTCCAGTAACTTGGAGTCCTCCAAGTCACTTGTAGCCGCAGGCACTACAATAGGCTGGTTCAGATGAAATGCTGACACCACCTTAGGGAGAAAATGCGGACGAGTCCGCAGTTCTGCCCTGTCCGAATGGAAAATCAGATACGGGCTTTTGTAAGATAAAGCTGCCAGTTCTGACACTCTCCTGGCCGAAGCCAGGGCTAGAAGCATGGTCACTTTCCATGTGAGATATTTCAAATCCACCTTTTTTAGTGGTTCAAACCAATGAGATTTTAGAAAGTCCAAAACCACATTGAGATCCCACGGTGCCACTGGAGGCACCACAGGAGGCTGTATATGCAGCACTCCCTTAACAAAGGTCTGGACTTCAGGGACTGAAGCCAATTCTTTTTGAAAGAAAATCGACAGGGCCGAAATTTGAACCTTAATAGATCCCAATTTGAGACCCATAGACAATCCTGATTGCAGGAAATGTAGGAATCGACCCAGTTGAAATTCCTCCGTCGGAGCACTCCGATCTTCGCACCACGCAACATATTTTCGCCAAATTCGGTGATAATGTTGCACGGTTACTTCCTTCCTTGCTTTAATCAAAGTAGGAATGACTTCTTCCGGCATGCCTTTTTCCTTTAGGATCCGGCGTTCAACCGCCATGCCGTCAAACGCAGCCGCGGTAAGTCTTGAAACAGACAGGGACCCTGCTGAAGTAAGTCCCTCCTTAGAGGTAGAGGCCACGGATCTTCCGTGATCATCTCTTGAAGTTCCGGGTACCAAGTCCTTCTTGGCCAATCCGGAACCACTAGTATCGTTCTCACGCCTCTTTGCCGTATAATTCTCAATACTTTTGGTATGAGAGGCAGAGGAGGAAACACATACACCGACTGGTACACCCAAGGCGTTACCAGCGCGTCCACAGCTATTGCCTGCGGATCTCTTGACCTGGCGCAATACCTGTCCAGTTTTTTGTTGAGGCGAGACGCCATCATGTCCACCATTGGTCTTTCCCAACGGGTTACCAGCATGTGAAAGACTTCTGGATGAAGTCCCCACTCTCCCGGGTGAAGATCGTGTCTGCTGAGGAAGTCTGCTTCCCAGTTGTCCACTCCCGGGATGAACACTGCTGACAGTGCTATCACATGATTCTCTGCCCAGCGAAGAATCCTTGCAGCTTCTGCCATTGCACTCCTGCTTCTTGTGCCGCCCTGTCTGTTCACATGGGCGACTGCCGTGATGTTGTCCGACTGGATCAACACCGGTTTTCCTTGAAGCAGAGGTTCTGCCTGGCTTAGAGCATTGTATATTGCTCTTAGTTCCAGAATGTTTATGTGAAGAGACGTTTCCAGGCTCGTCCATACTCCCTGGAAGTTTCTTCCTTGTGTGACTGCTCCCCAGCCTCTCAGGCTGGCGTCCGTGGTCACCAGGATCCAATCCTGTATGCCGAATCTGCGGCCCTCCAATAGATGAGGACTCTGCAACCACCACAGAAGAGATACCCTTGTCCTTGGAGACAGGGTTATCCGTAGGTGCATCTGAAGATGCGACCCTGACCATTTGTCCAACAGATCCCTCTGGAAAATTCTTGCGTGGAATCTGCCGAATGGAATTGCTTCGTAAGAAGCCACCATTTTTCCCAGGACTCTTGTGCATTGATGTACAGACACCTTTCCTGGTTTTAGGAGGTTCCTGACAAGCTCGGATAACTCCTTGGCTTTTTCCTCCGGGAGAAAAACCTTTTTCTGAACCGTGTCCAGAATCATCCCTAGGAACAGCAGACGAGTTGTCGGCATTAACTGGGATTTTGGAATATTCAGAATCCACCCGTGCTGTTTTAGCACTTCTTGAGACAGTGCTAATCCCATCTCTAGCTGTTCTCTGGACCTTGCCCTTATTAGGAGATCGTCCAAGTATGGGATAATTAATACGCCTTTTCTTCGAAGAAGAATCATCATCTCGGCCATTACCTTTGTAAAGACCCGAGGTGCCGTGGACAATCCGAACGGCAGCGTCTGAAACCGATAGTGACAGTTTTGTACAACGAACCTGAGGTACCCCTGGTGTGAGGGGTAAATTGGAACGTGGAGATACGCATCCTTGATGTCCAAGGATACCATAAAGTCCCCCTCTTCCAGGTTCGCTATCACTGCTCTGAGTGACTCCATCTTGAACTTGAACTTCTTTATGTACAGGTTCAAGGACTTCAGATTTAGAATAGGCCTTACCGAGCCATCCGGCTTCGGTACCACAAAAAGAGTGGAATAATACCCCTTCCCTTGTTGTAGAAGAGGTACCTTGACTATCACCTGCTGAGAGTACAGCTTGTGAATGGCTTCCAAAACCGTCTCCCTTTCGGAGGGGGACGTTGGTAAAGCAGACTTCAGGAAACGGCGAGGTGGATCTGTCTCTAATTCCAACCTGTACCCCTGAGATATTATCTGCAGGATCCAGGGATCTACTTGCGAGTGAGCCCACTGCGCGCTGTAATTTTTGAGACGACCCCCCACCGTCCCCGAGTCCGCTTGAGAAGCCCCAGCGTCATGCTGAGGCTTTTGTAGAAGCCGGGGAGGGCTTCTGTTCCTGGGAAGGAGCTGCCTGTTGCTGTCTCTTCCCTCGACCTCTGCCTCGTGGCAGATATGAATAGCCCTTTGCTCTCTTATTTTTAAAGGAACGAAAGGGCTGCGGTTGAAAGGTCGGTGCCTTTTTCTGTTGGGGAGTGACTTGAGGTAGAAAGGTGGATTTCCCGGCTGTAGCCGTGGCCACCAAATCTGATAGACCGACTCCAAATAACTCCTCCCCTTTATACTGCAAAACTTCCATATGCCGTTTTGAATCCGCATCGCCTGTCCACTGTCGCGTCCATAAAGTTCTTCTGGCCGAAATGGACATAGCACTTACCCGTGATGCCAGTGTGCAGATATCCCTCTGTGCATCACGCATATAAAGAAATGCATCCTTTATTTGCTCTAACGACAGTAAAATATTGTCCCTGTCCAGGGTATCAATATTTTCAATCAGGGACTCTGACCAAACTACCCCAGCACTGCACATCCAGGCAGTCGCTATAGCTGGTCGTAGTATAACACCTGCATGTGTGTATATACTTTTTTGGATATTTTCCATCCTCCTATCTGATGGATCTTTAAGTGCGGCCGTCTCAGGAGAGGGTAACGCCACTTGTTTAGATAAGCGTGTTAGCGCCTTGTCCACCCTAGGAGGTGTTTCCCAGCGCTCCCTAACCTCTGGCGGGAAAGGGTATAATGCCAATAATTTCTTTGAAATTATCAGCTTTTTATCAGGGGCAACCCACGCTTCATTACACACGTCATTTAATTCTTCTGATTCAGGAAAAACTATAGGTAGTTTTTTCACACCCCACATAATACCCTGTTTAGTGGTACCTGTAGTATCAGCTAAATGTAACGCCTCCTTCATTGCCAAAATCATATAACGTGTGGCCCTACTGGAAAATACGGTTGATTCGTCACCGTCACCACTGGAGTCATCGCCTGTGTCTGGGTCTGTGTCGACCGACTGAGGCAAAGGGCGTTTCACAGCCCCTGACGGTGTTTGAGTCGCCTGGACAGGCACTAATTGATTGTCCGGCCGTCTCATGTCGTCAAACGACTGCTTTAGCGTGTTGACACTATCCCGTAGTTCCATAAATAAAGGCATCCATTCCGGTGTCGACTCCCTAGGGGGTGACATCCTCATATTTGGCAATTGCTCCGCCTCCACGCCAATATCGTCCTCATACATGTCGACACACACGTACCGACACACAGCAGACACACAGGGAATGCTCCTAACGAAGACAGGACCCACTAGCCCTTTGGGGAGACAGAGGGAGAGTTTGCCAGCACACACCAAAAGCGCTATATATATAAATCAGGGATAGCCTTATAATAAGTGCTCCCTTATAGCTGCTTTGTTATATCAAAATATCGCCATAAATTTGCCCCCCCTCTCTGTTTTACCCTGTTTCTGTAGTGCAGTGCAGGGGAGAGACTTGGGAGCCGTCCTGACCAGCGGAGCTGTGAGAGGAAATGGCGCCGTGTGCTGAGGAGATAGGCCCCGCCCCTTTTCTGGCGGGCTCGTCTCCCGCTATTTAGAGAAATCAGGCAGGGGTTAAATATCTCCATATAGCCTCTGGGGGCTATATGTGAGGTATTTTTAGCCTTTATATAGGTTACATTTGCCTCCCAGGGCGCCCCCCCCCAGCGCCCTGCACCCTCAGTGACCGCGTGTGAAGTGTGCTGAGAGGAAAATGGCGCACAGCTGCAGTGCTGTGCGCTACCTTTAGAAGACTGCAGGAGTCTTCAGCCGCCGATTCTGGACCTCTTCTGACTTCAGCATCTGCAAGGGGGCCGGCGGCGCGGCTCCGGTGACCATCCAGGCTGTACCTGTGATCGTCCCTCTGGAGCTTGATGTCCAGTAGCCAAGAAGCCAATCCATCCTGCACGCAGGTGAGTTGACTCCTTCTCCCCTCAGTCCCTCGCTGCAGTGATCCTGTTGCCAGCAGGAATCACTGTAAAATAAAAAACCTAGCTAAACTTTTTCTAAGCAGCTCTTTAGGAGAGCCACCTAGATTGCACCCTTCTCGGCCGGGCACAAAAATCTAACTGGAGTCTGGAGGAGGGTCATAGGGGGAGGAGCCAGTGCACACCACCTGATCTGGAAAAGCTTTACTTTTTGTGCCCTGTCTCCTGCGGAGCCGCTATTCCCCATGGTCCTTTCAGGAACCCCAGCATCCACTAGGACGATAGAGAAAGGTACAGTTCAACAGAGTCAAAAGGTCGAGATGACAACGGTCGACATACATATGGTAAACACAAGTTTTTTTTTTGTTTTGTTTTTTTTACACTTTTCTTTAAACTTTTTGTTACTTTACCATCCACGTGGACTACAACTGGGAATAGTAACTTTGCATGCGAGGAGACGTGATACACTAATGGGGCTTGTTTGTGGCAGAAAAGCGACAACCCCCCCCTCCCCCCCAAAAAAAGGGTCTACCTTTTTGGTGTCCACCATTTCATGTAAACTTTTTGATCCTGCTGACCTTTCCTGTCTAGCAATTCTATGTCGATCTTTTAACCCTGTTGACCTAATTCATGTCTACTATTAGTGGCAGACCTAATGACTGTAGACCTTTTTAGTGTAGATCTAATAATCCACACCCGTTTCGGACACCTGCTGTTCTGTTACAGACGGCTTCCTTGGCTGAAACTCACTCTAATGTGTACATCACTAGCTGCATTAAAGGGCAGATGTCTAGAGATGCCATGAAGTCATGCGCTACCCAACTGCCATCACCAGGGCAAGGGTAGCTCTAGGGGTCTATGTACTAAAGCCGGCTACACATCAGAACGATGTGTAGCCGGCCGATTCAGCAGGTGACACTACCCTGCATCGGCAAGTGCAAACACACTTGCGCGATGCAGGGGAAAACGGGGCGATGGACTATGCCATGGTGCATTCAGTAGCATTAGCGATGTCTTCTGATTGCAGGGCTGTCCAGAAGACATCGCTAATGACCCACTGGAGCGTGCAATCACAGGTACACACAGTAATTAGGCCACTCCAATTTAGCCGGAAACTACATACCGCGCAGAGATCGTTCTAGTGTGTACCTTGTGTAAGCCTTGGAGAGAGAGAAAGTGGACAGAGATAAAGTACCAACAAATCAGCTCCTGTCATGTCATAGGCTGTGTCTGAAAGATGACAGGAGCTGATTGGTTAGTAGTACCTCATCTCTCTACAAGATTTGTTACATCTCCCTGCAGGTTGAAGTGATCGTATTTTATATTCAACATTAAACTGCAAAACAACAAAATATCCTTATATTCTACACAGGGGATGATGTATTGAGCAATAACAACAGTGAAGTTGCCCATAGCAATCAATCAGCTTCAAGGTTTCTATGACAGGATAGGCATAAGCGGATTGGTTGCTATAGGCAACTTCTCCACTGGTCTGCTTCTCCGCTCTTTTAACTGCTTGATACATCTCTCCACAGTGTAATTTTTTAAAGGATCGCACCCTCTTCATTTACCGACAGTCACAGCAAAGTAGTGATTTGTGTATGAACCATACCTAGATCTGAAGTTGTATTCAGAGTCAGGAACGCCTATATCCCATAAGATAATTCTCTTGTCATATGAACCAGCTTGTGAAAGAAAAACAAAAAGACATAAATCACTAAAGGATTACATTAAAACATTTTTATGGATTTTGTTATCAAGTAAATTCCAGATGGCTGGAGGATTATAGAGCAGGAGAAGACCTCCTAGAAACAAGGGGACAGATGTATTAAGTATGGAGAAGTGATAAAGTAGTGATAAGTAGAAGGTGATAACGCACCAGCCAATCAGCTTCCAACTGTCATTTTTCAAACCGTAATGACTGGCTGGTGCGTTACTACTTTCACTTAAAGCAGTGATAAGTGGAAGGTGATATCAGTGCACTTAACATCTATCCTAGGATCACACATCTACCCCAGAATTTGGGAACCACTGTTCTAGAAGGATGAAAGAGGATTTGTAAACAGATTGTATGTTTCAGCCTCTCTAATCCATTGGACCCTTTAGATCCAACACAGAAAACATCAGAAAAAAAATGGGTAGTAAAGGGCCACGCTGGCTCTGATGCTCTGCCCGGAGAGCTGGCTAAAATAATATATACAGCCTGGGATAACTGCAGCCTGCACTCCCAAACTGTAAATAATAAAAATACAGATTTAATAATACTGAGCTAACACGTTATTGTCTAAAACAAGTGAATGGAAGACTAATACTGTGACTCAAATAATACAGGGGAGATTTATCAAACCTACTAACAAAGGACAAGTACAGGTGCTGCCCATATCAACCAGTCAGATTCTAGCTAACATTTATATTGTACATTCTATAAAATCATAGCTAAAAGCTGATTTGTCATCATCTTTAGAAGGTCTGATGAATCTTCCTTATGTAAGGTATGTAGAGGAGTGCATTTTATAATCTAAACTACTGTAGTTAATGATATTTGCATGGTGTTAGAAGTTTTCAAAGCACTTACTAAAAAGGAATGTGTCCTGTGTCGGGCTGAAACACAATATGGAAATGGCCTTTTTATGGGCTTTTATCTCCCCGTAGCACAAACTGACTTTAGGGTGCATCAGTCTCACAACTCCATGCTTTCCACCGACCGCCAATATATTGATTTTTCTTCTCTGACCCTCATTGCAGATCATTGTTAGCGTTGTCCAGGCCAGTGAGAAGAACTCCTAACATGGTAAAAGTTTTTTATTGCAACAATACTATACGCGGAATATAAAATATTAAGGGCATGTAGTCCTAAAGCAGAAAGGAAACGAATATTGAACGATGTCAAGTGACACAAATATACATGGAACGGTTCCGATAGTTGAACAGGTGTTAAGTGCATTATGAGATACGGTATCTTACCAAAAAATCTCTACACCCTTATTTAAACATCATCGTAAATAATCATTCACATTTCTGCTTAAGGTAGTGTACCAGTCATATTTTTAATTTTAGCAGCGATGTTTAAATACGTTTTTCTGCTGCATTTTGGTTAGGAATTCCCCCCCATCCCAAACCTATTTATCATGTTCTCCCCATGGATTAACGGTTTTGCAGAGTCACTCCAATATAACTTATTATAACACGCAGAACTAACGGAAGTGGTGATTCTATGCCAAATTCTAGTAAAGGGAACTGGGTGGGAGAGTGCACAGTTTTACACCACAGTTATTTATTTTTATCCAAATAGTGTGTACAATTTTAACGTTACATTAAACTGAGTGATTTGAGGCTGCACTATTAATGTTCCATTTTTCAAAGTTGCACAAACTCACTTTAATTACTCTTACATGGGGTGATATTCAAATGATATATCACGCCTAATTTCCTTTCTAAATTGTTCCCCGTTATTGCACATACTGCACCCATAGTAATCGGGTTTAGCTGCGTAAAGGGTTGGACGCCCTCGCTACCCCTGGTGTAGCGAGCTGAAATATTTATACCACACCCTTTAGCAGAAACAGAACGGGTGTGGAAGGTGGTGAAAAGAATTGAATACCGGTTATTGAATCACTCTTAGAAAATACTGCAGGTATTACTGAAGAATTTCCTGTGTAGTTGTTTCAACAAGATTCCACCTACCTCTCCAGGCACTTTGTATTTCTTCACCACCTTTCCAGTCTCACAGTCGATGACGCAGACAGATTCCCCACCACACGTTGCGATAACTAAAATTGCAGTTCATCTTTGAATAACATTCACTTGAAAATATAATTGATAACAACAGCAGATAAAACAGAACTCTACCAGAAGTGGTGGCTCTTTATACTGTTGTGTTAATGCATGGTACTAGTACATGGCGAGACGGATGCACTGTAATTGCATTGTGCGTGCTTTGTTCCAACAAAAGGGGAGTTAGGGGATGATAATGGAGTTGTCGCATGTATGTTTAGTGGGGGCGTGTAAAAACTTGAGCTTTGCTGACTTTCACGTAAGCAGAGATCTCCCTGATAGCCAGTCAGATCACTGGAATGTTCACAGCAGCACAGTGTATTTCTGGAGAGTAGTAGGATGGTCTGCTGGCAGTGACCTGTACACTTATGTTACTGAGGAGAGGGCAATGGGGGTCATTCTGACCTGATTGGTCGCTGCAGTTTGTCGCAGCGCAGCGATGGGGTCGGAACTGCACATGCGCCGGCGTGCGCATGGCAGCTTTCGTTGCCTAGCGATCGCCTCTGAGACAGAGGCGGTCGCTGGGCGGGAGGGGGGCTGAACCGCGGAGTTAAGCCGCCGTCTAGGGGGAGCGATTCGGCTAACACAGGCGTGGCCGGAGCGTTGGGGGGCGGGCCGCGGCGGCAGCGTGACGTCTAACCCAGCCGCTGCGGCCAGCGGCAGCGACAATTAACTCCCGGCCAGCAGCAGGAGCTGCGCTGGCCGGGAGTTACTCCTCAAATACAAAGGCATTGCCGCTGTGCAATGCTTTTGTATTTGTGCTGGGGGGGGGCCAGACTGACATGCGGGGCGGACTAGCCCCGTGCTGGGCGTCCCCCCGCATGTCAGGGAAGATGATCGTAGCTGTGCTAAATTTAGCACAGCTGCAATCAACTCGGAATGATCCCCAATGTCCGGTTGTAGGAAGGAAAGTGGGAAGCCAGAGTCACACAGTGGAAGGACCCGGTTTCTGCAGCGGAACAGAGCAGTGATGTAAAGCTCACTACAAATTAATTTAACACCCCTTAATGAAACAAAAAATTATTATTTTTGTAAAATGCAAAAGAAAGAGCAATTAACTGATTAGCGAGTACAATAAGTGAATAAATAGTTTTACAATTGCACCTATTTTATGGGATGGTGTAATGATTAGCATTACTGCTTCACAGCAGTGAGGTCATGGGTTCAATTCCCACCACGGTCTTAACGGTGTGGAATTTGTATATTCTCCCCACGCTTGTGTGGGTTTCCTCCTGGTATTCGGTTTTCCTCCCACACTCCAGAAATATACTAGTAGATTAACTGTCTCCCAACAAAAAAAATTAACCCTTGTGTGTAAGTGTGTGCATGCACATGTATTTAGGACAGACTAGATGTGGTTCTTATCTACTGTCAAATTCTATGTTTCTATATGGCAGATATGGAGAATAATAATATGTATCACAATAAAGAATGAAATGGATCCTTCCTATAAGCATAATTAATAAAACGCATTCCCATGTGAACATCAGAACAGTATATTATAGAATACTGAATATACACACACACACCTGTATGCAAGAGGGGTCTGAACCGCTCACAAGTCTACTTTTCAAATGTTAGCATTTAATGGGCTCCCGTGATCAGCAGAGCCACAGTGAGGTATAACCACCCCTTTACGGATGCTCTGATTTGTGAATGGCTGGCACCATCCACCACAGAGCTGGCAGACATCTGCACATGGACCCTACCTTCGTACATGCCACCAGAAGGTTGGTATCGCACTGGCATGACTGAACTCTGCATTTGTACAGACAAAGCTGAACCTGGCAAATGTGTGTGGCTAATGTGAACACAGTTCCGGTCAGATCTTAACGTTTGTGGTTACAATTTGGATACTGTTCCCGTATAAAGTATTACCTTTACTTGAAAGAGAGTCCAGACTAGGTTCAAAAGCACAGGACCATAACTGGGTGCGGAAATCATCACAGTCGTTATTTTTACTGTGAGACTGCAGGAAATGGAGTGGTTCCAAATCAAGTTGTTTCTGAGAATAAAGCACATAGATGAAACTTCCATGTAAATACACAGCAATAAATAGTATTACCACCACCAGGCAAAGTGGTGAATTTCACTGGTCTGGTCTGTCACCTGCTCTATGCACTATTCACTGGTCTGTCATCTGCACTATTCACTGGTCTAGTCACCTGCACTATGCACTATTCACCTGCACTATTCACTGGTCTGTCACCTGCACTATTCACTGGTCTAGTCACCTGCACTATGCACTATTCACCTGCACTATTCACTGGTCTGTCACCTGCACTATTCACTGGTCTAGTCACCTGCACTATGCACTATTCACTGGTCTGTCACCTGCACTATTCACTGGTCTGTCACCTGCACTATGCACTATTCACTGGTCTAGTCACCTGCATTATGCACTGGTCTAGTCACCTGCACTATGCACTGGTCTGTCACCTGCACTATTCACTGGTCTGTCACCTGCACTATGCACTATTCACTGGTCTAGGTCACCTGCATTATGCACTGGTCTAGTCACCTGCACTATTCACTGGTCTGTCATCTGCACTATGCACTATTCACTGGTCTAGGTCACCTGCATTATGCACTGGTCTAGTCACCTGCACTATGCACTATTCACTGGTCTGTCACCTGCACTATTCACTGGTCTAGTCACCTGCACTATGCACTATTCACTGGTCTGTCACCTGCACTATGCACTATTCACTGGTCTAGTCACCTGCACTATTCACTGGTCTGTCACCTGCACTATTCACTGGTCTAGTCACCTGCACTATGCACTATTCACTGGTCTGTCATCTGCACTATGCACTGGTCTGTCATCTGCACTATGGTGTGTGGCGGATGTACTCCCGGAGTATTAGAGCATGTTAGTACAGCTGTACAAGATCACTAGCCTTGCATCATACCTCTTAATGCAATAGTAACACTGTAATGCAAGTAAAACACTGCAAATAAGCTTTACTTGGAAACAGGTAAACTTACAAAAATAAAATAAATAAATATATATTTATATATCTATCACAGTGGCGTGTGATGTTAATGTACAGACAGCCGAGAACGATGATGATGAGTGTATCTGTTCCCCAATGTACATACCACAATGACGGTGGCTGTGTTATGCTTACGTTCTGCTGCCTGTGAAAACGGAAGACTGTCCCAAGATGAGACAGAAGCTGGTGGTAGACAATCTCTGATAGCATACAGATGAGAGAAAGAGGGACAGAGGGGAAGGAAAAATAGGATTTTGGTACTTACCAGGTAAATCCTTTTCTTTGAATCCATAGGGGGCACTGGAGTACTCTTGGGATATGGACGGCTTAGCAGAAACAAAAGGCACTGAATATTTAAATTTAGAACACTCCACCCCTCCATATCCCCGAGTACCTCAGTGTTTTTTACTGAGCCGAACAGGAACTATAGAGAGGTTGACAATGGAGAATTCCTATAACCTAACGGACAACAACAAAGTTGACACATAACGTTACTGACAACGAAACAGTTGACACCATAACCGATAGAACCTTATAATTTGAACCAGTCGGTGAAAATGTGTTACCATAAGATCCCCTGAGCTTAATACAACCCAGGTAAAACTGCTCTGGGTGGGCGTCCAGTGCCCCCTATGGATTCAAAGAAAAGGATTTACCTGGTAAGTACCAAAATCCTATTTTCTTTTTCATCCACTAGGGGTCACTGGAGTACTCTTGGGACGTACCAAAGCTTCCCCCGTGGGCGGGAGAGCTATTTGGCACCTGTAACACTATGCGGCCAAAGCTAGATGCTGATGCCGCAAACGTATCAAACCTGTAAAAGCGCACAAACGTGTGCACTGAAGACCATGTAGCCGCACGGTCAAGCTGCGTCGTAGAAGCTCCACGACCAGCTGGCCATGACGTTCCCACAGAACCTGTGGGATGAGCTATTACTGATGTAGGCGACTGTAACCTAGCCTTAAGGTAAGCCTGACGTATAGTCAGTTTTTCCATCTGGATAAGGTCTGCTGAGAAGCTGGCCAACGCCACTTGGCAGCATCATAGAGAACAAACAACGTATCCGTATTACGAACTGTAGACGTTCGGGACATATAAACGCGTAATGCGCGTACCACATTCAGAATTCTAGAATGTGCTGTCAACACAGGAACCACTATTGGTTGATTGATGTGAAAAGATGACACTAGCTTTGGTAAGAAATCGGGATTCGTCCGAAGTTCCGCTCTGTCATCAGGAAACACCAAATACGGTGGCTTGCATGACAAGGCACCCAAATTTGAAAAACGCCTTGCCGAAGCTAAGGCTAGAAGAAAAAACGTTTTCCAAGTCAGAAACTTAATATCCACTTGCTCTAAGGGTTCAAAATATGAAGACTGTAAGAAATCTGAACCCAAATTCAAGTTCCATGGCGCTGTAGGTGGAATAAATGGAGGCTGTACTCTGAGGACACCCTGCAGAAAAGTGTGTACCGACGGCAATAGAGCCAATCGTCTTTGAAAATAAATTGACAACACAGATACCTGCACCTTCAGTGTAGATAAACGCAGTCCTCCATCCAACCCCGTCTGTAAAAATAACAGAATACGGGTAACTTGAAAGATGAAGTCGGAAACTTCCGAGCTTCACACCAACCTATATAGGCACGCCAAATTCTGTAATAATGAGCTGCCGTAACCGGCTTCCTAGCTCGTAACATGGTTGGTATAACCGATACTGTAATGCCCTCTCTTCTTAAGAGGGCGGTCTCAACAACCACCCTGTCAACCGCAGCCACGCTAAATAGGGGTAAAAGAACGGCCCCTGTTGTAACGGGTTGGACGTAGTATGAGCGGCCAAGGATCGTCTGCGAGTAGTCCTCGGAAATTCGAGAACCAAACTCTCCGAGACCCATGAGATATCACTAGTATGACTGTGACGGACTCTCTTATGATCCGTTTTAGCAACGGAGAGAGCAGCGGAAAACGGTGGAAACAGATACACGAGGCTGTACGGCCACGCGATTGTGAGAGCATCCACCGCCACTGCCCTTGGGATCTGTCGTTCTGGACACATACTGGGCGTTTGTAATTGTGGCGAGATGGCATCATGTCCACCTGAGGGTAACCCCACCTGTGGACCAACATGTGAAACACCTCTGGATTTAATGCCCAGTCTCCTGGATGAAAATCCCGACGGCTGAGATCATCTGTCTAGCAGATGTCCACTCCCGGAATGAACCCAGTCGACAATATCACCTTGTGGTATTCTGGGCAATTGAGGATTCGAGCTACTTCCCGCATTGCCATGCGGCTTCTCGTTCCTCCCTGGTTGTTGTGTATGCGACTGCCGTCGCGTTGTCTGACTGCACTTGGACAGTCTGAGAGCGAAGCATGTAGTGCATTGTAAATTGCACGGAGTTCCAGGACATTTATAGACAGCAATCTGTCGTGATCCGTTTAGAAACCCTGTTGCTGACCATTTTAAACTACAACTCCCCAACCTCTGAGACTCTCGCCCAGAGTAGAGACACCCTCGCTTCCCTGTGGGAAATCTGCCTATGTGAGGGCGACTACTGCTGTTGAAATGGACGCGAGTGAAAACCTCCGAACTGAAGCGCTTCGAAAGCCCATCATTGTTCCTAATAGGCGAATACACAAATGTACCGATAGTGTGCGTGGCTTGAGCACTAATTGTACCAGATGGCGTATAATCTGTTCTTTCTGGTGTAGTAGGTAAATTCTTTGATTTACCGTATCTGGAATCATACCTAGGAATTGAAGTCGTTGAGACGGAATTAGATGCGATTGTTTTTGAAGTTGACACTGCAACCGTGGTGTACGTTAGCAGCGCAAGTCGGAGGAGCATCTGTTGAAACGGAGCTCTTATGAGCAGATCGTTAAGTATGGAACGATTGTCACTGCCAGGAATCTGAGATGAGCTATCATCACAAACATCACTTTGGTGAATACCCGAGGCGCTGACAAGAGGCCAAACGGTAGAGCCTGAAACGGTTAATGGCTGTGGCGTATTGCCAAATGCAAGAACCTGTGATGAGGTGACCAAACCGGAATGTGTAAGTACGCATCCTGGAGATCAAGCGCAACCATGCAATCGTGTGGCTCCAAATATGCAAATACTGACCGCAGAAAATCCATCTTCAATCTGTAGTAAGTGACTTACTGATTGAGGATTGAGACTGCGACGGAGCCCTCCGGCTTTGGTACCACAAACAGACGGGAATAATAACCCTGACTTTGTTGGTGTACCAGGCCTGGAATTAAAAACTGCTGAATCCAGCAGAGACTGAATGGCAACCTGCCAAAACGCCTTATTTCGTCCGACAGAGGCAGTCCTGTCTTTTAACCCTAAATAGCGGATCCATCCATGAGTGGATGGCTGGAAACCCGGCAAATGTAACGTGTAAAGGCGCGCTCCCACAATTGGAAATTCGAGATGGGCTGGGAGCCCGTCAAGCCACTGGCTTGTTGTGACTTTAGCGCCCTGGTGTTACAAGGCGTGACTGTTTTTGTACCACAGCCTTAAAAAGACTGAAGTCTAAAGGCTTTAAACGCCGGACCAGAGTATTTCCGTCTTGATACCGGAGGAGGCAATGGCTAGACTCCTCCTCCCCCCCCCCCCCCCCGCCTTGGCCTGAAATATCAAATTTAGGACCAAACAACTTCTGGCCTTGTCGTGCTGAAACTAGCGACGATGAAAAGCGAGATGCGAGGTAACAGGCGGCAGCAGAAGCTTTACAGAGGTACTCAGCAGCTTCTCATTAACGATAAGTCTAACGTGATCGTCATTGTTTCCATACATAGAGCGCCTAGTGACCCAAATGTATCTTGGGTCTTTATAAGGTTTGACACAGACGAATTCACCAATGGCGGATTCTCCCATTTAGATGTGGAAACGGGTAAATAGACTTAAATCTTAGTAAGATATTCTAAATAAGAAACTCATTGAAGATCTGTCGTTTAGTAAATACGACGGATTAGATGTTAGAGGCTCCTTAGTCTCTGTAAATTTGAGACACTGACTCACTGGTCATTAGCAATGTATGGTTGTCAAAACCCGCACTATCTGACTGCTGGTCTAATGTGCCCTTCTCACTCGTAGTTAGCGCTGTGAGGTTTGACATAGAATTGTCAGGACTGCAACATAGCCGAAATGTTTAAATTATAAGACCAGTTAAATTAACACCCTGGTACCCAAAGGGAAGTTGGACCTTTGGAAAGGCTGAGACTCCTCCGTTAGAGCTGGCGGAGTAACTTCCGAGACTCCGATCTTACCGCTCCTGTCGAGCGGAGTCAATTTGAATTGCCAATGCTTAACATAGGATCTGGGAATGAACCGGCTTCCGGAGTGGAAACCTACAAAACAAACTGAACCTGTGGTAGATTTATGTACAGACATTGTAGTAAACCTTATTTTTAGTCTGTGCTGGAGCCTTACTCCTTATACAGACAGACAACACAATAGCCAAAGGACAGACACTTGCACGACTCAGTAAAATCTTTACTTAAGGTGTGTAATATATATATATATATATATATATATATTTATGGCCGAAATACAGTTCACATGGCCAGCCTATGTGAAACCTGAACCAAAATTCCCACTAACACCCCTGCGCCTCCGTGTGGAGTAGAGATGTAGGGCAGGAATGTTCTGGAATTACAAACTGGAAGAAACAGGAAGCATGGTTAAAATGGCCCCCATGCCATGCTTACACTGATAATCACAGGACAGGTTACAATACCTGCTGCAGTGTTAATATAGGCTCAATAGCCTATTATACAGTGATAATCACAGGCAGGTCACAATCCAGTGTTAATATAAGCTCTGCCTGCAGTTTAATTCTGTATTAATACCTTCTATAGATATGGCAGCCTGTCATCACTATTCTTTTCCTTACATTTTCCCCCTTGCAGCCGCGCTGTAATCAGCCAGGTTCCCCCCCCCCCTTCCCTGTACTCCCTGTAGCGCTGTGTCTCAGCGGGGAGCCGGGAAGCTCATTGCAGGGAGGCGAGGGACACTTATTTCAGAGCAGCGGAGGTCGGCTGGCCGGAGCGGCGCGTAGCGGCTTCCGGCGTCGCTAGCCGAGCTGCGGCGGGTCTCCCCCTCTGAGCGCTGCACTTTCAATACAGCGCTGACGGAGCGCCTGGCGGGAGGACGGAGCGCCTGGGGCGGGCGGTCGGAGCGGCTGGACGGAGCGGCCATTATGAGCGGCATTACCAACGGACCCCACACAGCGGGGCGGCAGCCTGCGCTGACCGCCCCGTTTCCCCAGCATACCTTGTTGTAGGGAGGCCTGCGACGGGCTTCAATCTGTAAGCTCCGAGCTCTTCAGTTTATGGCTGCGACGGTGCTTCTATCTGTAAGCTCCGTCCAGCTGTTGCAGGAGGCAGTGGACTGCCTGTGGCTGTGAGGGTGCTCTTTGTGAGGACCGACACGCTGTTGCAGGAGGCAGTGGGCTGCCTGTGGCTGTGAGGGTGCTCTTTGTGAGGACCGACACGCCATGCGCTGTCCGTGCAGCGGCACTATCCCGGACCCATGTTTTTACAGAAACTGGGAAGGGATGTGCTAAGTGAAAAAGTAAAAATGTAAAAGTAAAAATGAGAAATTAATAAAATCTTCAACAAAGTGTGGGAACTCCACACAAGCCTTGTTAGTGCTGTGAGCACAGAAAAAACACTGAGGTACTACACTGAGGTACTCGGGGATATGGAGGGGTGGAGAGTTCTAAATTTAAATATTCAGTGCCTTTGTTTCTGCTAAGCCGTCCATATCCCAAGAGTACTCCAGTGACCCCTAGTGGATGAAAAAGAAAGACTGGACAAAGGAAGATAAAGGCAGTGCAGGTATGTGTGTGTATTACAGTATATGTCTATCTGTGTGTGTATTTATATATTATATATTTGTACTTTTATTAACCGACAATTTAAAACCATCTAGTTGTAAAGCAGTTCAAGAGTCATCACAACAAAACATACTTTCTTTTTAATTTCTTTCTTTTGTTTTCCACTAGTTACTGCCCGATCTTCTGCTCGTTCTTTTCTTGACGGTGTAATCTTTATACTGACTTTTGTCGGCGTTGCTAGCCCACGTTCCTTGGCTGGTGTACTTTTTGGCCTATCCTTAATTGGTGTACATCTTGGTTTATCCTTAATTGGTGTGCATTTCTGTTTATCCTTTTTTGGTGTACACCCGCGTTGAATTTCCTGCAATGTGTTTGATCTCCTGGGTGACAGAGCAGTGTTCAGCACATCACTGGACCGGAGTCTTTTGGCAGGAGACCCGACTTCACAATCTGCTTCATTGCTGCGTTTTTTCTTACTGGGAGTTACTGGAGCCTTTTGTTAGGATGGGAATAAAACAGCATTTGTACATTGTGATTGGGTAACAGTTGCATGTATTTGTTTCACCAGCTATCAGTAAAGTGCACTCATTATAAGCAGCCAGTCTGTGGCTGAAATCTACTATGAAATGGTGACAACACTAATGTAAAAAGTACCTGGTAAATGGATTGGGTGACTATCAGACCTGCTCACAAATCGTCTGCAACCACTGTGTCAGAGATTTGTACTTTTTATGCTTTACCATCCCGAATGTAAGGCTAGTGAGACTCTGTCTAACAATGTTGCAGACCGTGGGCAGATTCATATACAATACAAAGGAGGTTAAACAAGTTATACAGTATATACAAGGCATAAACATGCCTTAAACATGACTGTTTTCTTTCTATATGCTACTGATTGATTATAATATATATATATATATATATATATATATATATATAAAAATAAACACAACCTCCCTTGTTGCGCTAAGTGTGAATATATAGATAGATGGTAGTGTTCTCTGTGGGCTGCCTTATTACACTGAGTTCTCTGTTAGTCAGAACCAGAATGAACAACATGTACAACAATAGTGGAATTGGCGCCCTAAGGGGAGTGCAATTCTAGCCCCTATTTTTTAATGACACTTTAAAATAAGAATTTACTTACCGATAATTCTATTTCTCGGAGTCCGTAGTGGATGCTGGGGTTCCTGAAAGGACCATGGGGAATAGCGGCTCCGCAGGAGACAGGGCACAAAAAGTAAAGCTTTAGGATCAGGTGGTGTGCACTGGCTCCTCCCCCTATGACCCTCCTCCAAGCCTCAGTTAGGATACTGTGCCCGGACGAGCGTACACAATAAGGAAGGATTTATGAATCCCGGGTAAGACTCATACCAGCCACACCAATCACACTGTACAACCTGTGATCTGAACCCAGTTAACAGTATGATAACAGCGGAGCCTCTGAAAGATGGCTCACAACAATAATAACCCGATTTTTGTAACTATGTACAAGTATTGCAGATAATCCGCACTTGGGATGGGCGCCCAGCATCCACTACGGACTCCGAGAAATAGAATTATCGGTAAGTAAATTCTTATTTTCTCTATCGTCCTAGTGGATGCTGGGGTTCCTGAAAGGACCATGGGGATTATACCAAAGCTCCCAAACGGGCGGGAGAGTGCGGATGACTCTGCAGCACCGAATGAGAGAACTCCAGGTCCTCCTTAGCCAGGTTATCAAATTTGTAGGATTTTACAAACGTGTTTGCCCCTGACTAAATAGCCGCTCGGCAAAGTTGTAAAGCCGAGACCCCTCGGGCAGCCGCCCAAGATGAGCCCACCTTCCTTGTGGAATGGGCATTTACATATTTTGGCTGTGGCAGGCCTGCCACAGAATGTGCAAGCTGAATTGTATTACACATCCAACTAGCAAAAGTCTGCTTAGAAGCAAGAGCACCCAGTTTGTTGGGTGCATACAGGATAACAGCAAGTCAGTTTTCCTGACTCCAGCCGTCCTGGAACCTATATTTTCAGGGCCCTGACCACATCTAGCAACTTGGAGTCCTCCAAGTCCCTAGTAGGCGCAAGACACCACAATAAGCTGGTTCAGGTGAAACACTGACACCACCTTAGGGAGAGAACTGGGGACGAGTCCGCAGCTCTGCCCTGTCCGAATGGACAAACAGATATGGGCTTTTTTGAGAAAAAAACCACCAATTTGACACTCGCCTGGTCCAGGCCAGGTCCAAGAGCATGTTCACTTTTCATGTGAGATGCTTCAAATCCACAGATTTGACTGGTTTTAAACCAATGTGTTTTGAGGAATCCCAGAACTACGTTGAGATCCCACAGTGCCACTGGAGGCACAAAAGGGGGTTGTATATGCAATACTCCCTTGACAAACTTCTGGACTTCAGGAACTGAAGCCAATTCTTTCTGGAAGAAAAATCGACAGGGCCGAAATTTGAACCTTAATGGACCCCAATTTGAGGCCCATAGACACTCCTGTTTGCAGGAAATGCAGGAATCGACAGAGTTGAAATTTCTTCGTGGGGCCTTCCTGGCCTCACACCACGCAACATATTTTCGCCACATGTGGTGATAATGTTGTGCGGTCACCTCCTTTCTGGCTTTGACCAGGGTAGGAATGACCTCTTCCTGAATGCCTTTTCCCTTAGGATCCGGCGTTCCACCGCCATGCCGTCAAACGCAGCTGCGGTAAGTCTTGGAACAGACATGGTACTTGCTGAAACAAGTCCCTTCTTAGCGGCAGAGGCCATAAGTCCTCTGTGAGCATCTCTTGAAGTTCCGGGTACCAAGTCCTTCTTGGCCAATCCGGAGCCATGAGTATAGTTCTTACTCCTCTACGTCTTATAATTCTCAGTACCTTAGGTATGAAAAGCAGAGGATGGAACACATACACCGACTGGTACACCCACGGTGTTACCAGAACGTCCACAGCTATTGCCTGAGGGTCTCTTAACCTGGCGCAATACCTGTCCCGTTTTTTGTTCAGACGGGACGCCATCATGTCCACCTTTGGTAATTCCCAACGGTTTACAATCATGTGGAAAACTTCCCCATGAAGTTCCCACTTTGCCGGGTGGAGGTCGTGCCTACTGAGGAAGTCTGCTTCCCAGTTTCCATTCCCGGAATGAAACACTGCTGACAGTGCTATCACATGATTTTCCGCCCAGCGAAAAGTCCTTGCAGTTTTTGCCACTGCCCTCCTGCTTCTTGTGCCGCCCTGTCTATTTACGTGGGCGACTGCCGTGATGTTTTATCCCACTGGATCAATACCGGCTGACCTTGAAGCAGAGGTCTTGCTAAGCTTAGAGCATTATAAATTTACCCTTAGCTATATTTATGTGGAGAAAAGTCTCCAGACTTGATCACACTCCCTGGAATTTTTTTCCTTGTGTGACTGCTCCCCAGCCTCTCGGGCTGGCCTCCGTGGTCACCAACATCCAAAACTGAATGCCGAATCTGCGGCCCTCTAGAAGATGAGCACTCTGTAACCACCACAGGAGAGACACCCTTATCCTTGGATATAGGGTTATCCGCTGATGCATCTGAAGATGCGATCCGGACCATTTGTCCAGCAGATCCCACTGAAAAGTTCTTGCATGAAATCTGCCGACTGGAATTGCTTCGAAGGAAGTCACCATTTTTTTTTTTTTTTTTTTTTACCATGGCCCTTGTGCAATGATGCACTGATTTTAGGAGGTTCCTGACTAGCTCGGATAACTCCCTGGCTTTCTCTTCCGGGAGAAACACCTTTTTCTGGACTGTGTCCAGAATCATCCCTAAGCACAGGAGACTTGTTGTCGGGATCAGCTGCGATTTTGGAATATTTAGAATCCACCCCTGCTGTTGTAACAGTATCCGAGATAGTGCTACTCCGACCTCCAACTGTTCCCTGGACTTTGCCCTTATCAGGAGATCGTCCAAGTAAGGGATAATTAAGACGCCTTTTCTTCGAAGAAGAACCATCATTTCGGCCATTACCTTGGTAAAGACCCGTGGTGCCGTGGACAATCCAAACGGCAGCGTCTGAAACTGATAGTGACAGTTCTGTACCACGAACCTGAGGTACCCTTAGTGATAAGGGCAAATTTGGGACATGGAGGTAAGCATCCCTGATGTCTCGGGACACCATATAGTCCCCTTCTTCCCGGTTCGTTATCACTGCTCTGAGTGACTCCATCTTGATTTGAACCTTTGTAAGTGTTCAAATTTTTTTTTTTTTTTTAGATTTAGAATAGGTCTCACCTAGCCTTCTGGCTTCAGTACCACAATATAGTGTGGAATAATACCCCTTTTCTTGTTGTAGGAGGGGTAATTTAATTATCACCTGCTGGGAATACAGCTCGTGAATTGTTTCCCATACTGCCTCCTTGTCGGAGGGAGACCTTGGTAAAGCAGACTTCAGGAGCCTGCGCAGGGGAAACGTCTCGACGTTCCAATCTGTACCCCTGGGATACTACTTGTAGGATCCAGGGGTCCTGTACGGTCTCAGCGTCATGCTGAGAGCTTGTCAGAAGCGGTGGAACGCTTCTGTTCCTGGGAATGGGCTGCCTGCTGCAGTCTTCTTCCCTTTCCTCTATCCCTGGGCAGATATGACTCTTATAGGGACGAAAGGACTGAAGCTGAAAAGACGGTGTCTTTTTCTGCAGAGATGTGACTTAGGGTAAAAACTGTGGATTTTCCAGCAGTTGCCGTGGCCACCAGGTCCGATGGACCGACCCCAAATAACTCCTCTTCCTTTATACGGCAATACACCTTTGTGCCGTTTGGAATCTGCATCACCTGACCACTGTCGTGTCCATAAACATCTTCTGGCAGATATGGACATCGCACTTACTCTTGATGCCAGAGTGCAAATATCCCTCTGTGCATCTCGCATATATAGAAATGCATCCTTTAAATGCTCTATAGTCAATAAAATACTGTCCCTGTCAAGGGTATCAATATTTTTAGTCAGGGAATCCGACCAAGCCACCCCAGCTCTGCACATCCAGGCTGAGGCGATCGCTGGTCGCAGTATAACACCAGTATGTGTGTATATACTTTTTATGATATTTTCCAGCCTCCTGTCAGCTGGCTCCTTGAGGACGGCCCTATCTATAGACGGTACCGCCACTTGTTCTGATAAGCGTGTGAGCGCCTTATCCACCCTAAGGGGTGTTTCCCAACGCGCCCTAACTTCTGGCGGGAAAGGGTATACCGCCCATATTTTCTATCGGGGGGAACCCACGCATCATCACACACTTCATTTAATTTATCTGATTCAGGAAAAACTACGGTAGTTTTTTCACATCCCACATAATACCCTCTTTTGTGGTACTTGTAGTATCAGAAATATGTAACACCTCCTTCATTGCCCTTAACGTGTGGCCCTAATAAGGAATACGTTTGTTTATTCACCGTCGACACTGGATTCAGTGTCCCTGTCTGTGTCGACCGACTAAAGTAAACGGGCGTTTTAAAACCCCTGACGGTGTTTTTGAGACGTCTGGATCGGTACTAATTGTTTGTCGGCCGTCTCATGTCGTCAACCGACCTTGCCGCGTGTTGACATTATCACGTAATTCCCTAAATAAGCCATCCATTCCGGTGTCGACTCCCTAGAGAGTGACATCACCATTACAGGCAATTGCTCCGCCTCCTCACCAACATCGTCCTCATACATGTCGACACACACGTACCGACACACAGCACACACACAGGGAATGCTCTGATAGAGGACAGGACCTACTAGCCCTTTGGAGAGACAGAGGGAGAGTTTGCCAGCACACACCAAAAACGCTATAATTATATAGGGACAACCTTATATAAGTGTTTTCCCTTATAGCATCTTTTTTATATATTTTTAACGCCAAATTAGTGCCCTCCCCTCTCTGTTTTAACCCTGTTTCTGTAGTGCAGTGCAGGGGAGAGCCTGGGAGCCTTCCCTCCAGCCTTTCTGTGAGGGAAAATGGCGCTGTGTGCTGAGGAGATAGGCCCCGCCCCTTTTTCGGCGGCCTCGTCTCCCGCTCTTAACGGATTCTGGCAGGGGTTAAATATCTCCATATAGCCCCCGGAGGCTATATGTGAGGTATTTTTAGCCAAAAATAGGTTTTCATTGCCTCCCAGGGCGCCCCCCTCCCAGCGCCCTGCACCCTCAGTGACTGCCGTGTGAAGTGTGCTGAGAGGAAATGGCGCACAGCTGCAGTGCTGTGCGCTACCTTAAGAAGACTGAGGAGTCTTCATGCCGCCGATTCTGGACCTTCTTCTTGTTTCAGCATCTGCAAGGGGGCCGGCGGCGAGGCTCCGGTGACCATCCAGGCTGTACCTGTGATCGTCCCTCTGGAGCTAATGTCCAGTAGCCAAAGAAGCCAATCCATCCTGCACGCAGGTGAGTTCACTTCTTCTCCCCTAAGTCCCTCGTTGCAGTGATCCTGTTGCCAGCAGGACTCACTGTAAAATAAAAAACCTAAGCTAAACTTTTCTAAGCAGCTCTTTAGGAGAGCCACCTAGATTGCACCCTTCTCGGCCGGGCACAAAAATCTAACTGAGGCTTGGAGGAGGGTCATAGGGGGAGGAGCCAGTGCACACCACCTGATCCTAAAGCTTTACTTTTTGTGCCCTGTCTCCTGCGGAGCCGCTATTCCCCATGGTCCTTTCAGGAACCCCAGCATCCACTAGGACGATAGAGAAATATACCTTGCTACAGGCATAAAAATAAACAGGGAGTTCCAATACACAGGATTTTTTAATAATTTTTTTTTAAATGACGACTGTGTACTTAATCACAAAGAAACATTCGAAGACAACAGCCTCCTATACAATATTGGAGGTTAAGTTCCTCATGGATGTACAGATTGTTCCTTTCGTGATATCCTCCTTCTAGTAATGTAGATAGGAGATGACATCAAAACATAAAAGAGTACCCAACGCGTTTCATCTTACAGAGAGACTTCATCAGGGGTGTCTCTCTATTTGGAAGCACGTTCTTAAAACAATATTTCAAGACACCGTTATTTACCAAAGAGGTCTCGCTTGAATAAGAGGATAAGAATTTGTGCCTGATTAAATTTAAAATAGGCGTATAATACTTAGGGTGTTGAAATCGTAAACAAATTCACCGGGAAATACTCTGAATCATTCAACCATCAGGTGGAATGAGGAGTGTGTCCTAGTACACACCGCCGGGATGACTGTCCATTCGCAGTACTCCGATCTTCTGATTGTAACAAACACAGTGTACTTTTACTTAAGCTGTATACTGCATATATTCCCCCTCCCCATCTCCCCCTCTTGTCTACGTGTTTCCCCCCTGGCTGCTGCACTGTAAACCGAAATCAAATTCCTAGTATACGCAAGTTTACCTGGCCAATAAAGTCGATTCTGATATGTGTATACAGACATCCGCTCAGCCATTGCGATAAATGCCAATACACCTCAAGAGTAAAAAGGCACACACACCAATACTCACCTCTGCAGCACCACTATTTGCAGATTCCTGCTCATACTGTAGTTCATTACTATTTTTCTTACCACCCAACAAGGAGGAGATTAGGTTTTCTGCGATTATTTGCACCTGTTTTAGAAGTAAAAGGTATGGCATAATTATATGTCTGAATGACACACATTGGTTGGTTATTAAAAGTAATTAAAAAAAAACAGTTGATCATACCCAAATATGCATAAGACTGATTAAAGTGACATTTATCAAACCTTTTAAAGAGTACAAGTGAAGGTGTTTCCCATAGCAACCAGACTCTAGCTATCATTCTCTAGAATGTACTACAGTAGATCAATGATAAGCCACCTGAAACACATCAGGGGCCGCTTTGGATGACCCTCTAACATTTGAAGTAGCCATACATTACTTTAAATCTCAGTAGTTGGCTACATTAATACAATTACTCAATGAAGGACTCCTTCCTGTAATAACATGTCAACAGTCTTTTTAAAACACGCTAAAACGAACAAGCATGACCACAAAGCAGAAAGTAAATGCCGGCTGCAAGCGAAGGCTCGGAGAGCCGTCCATCACTGGACTACATAAATGGTAGCTCCATCTGATTGGTTGCTATGGGTAACACTTTTGCTTCTCCATTATACTGTACAAGGTTTGATAAATAACCCCCTGAGGGGTCTATTTACGAAGCCTTGGATGGAGATAAAGTAGCTGGAGATAAAGTACCAGCCAATCAGCTCCTAACTGCCATGTCACAGGCGGTGTTTGAAAAATGACAGTTAGGAGCTGATTGGATGGTACTTTATCTCCATCCAAGGCTTCGTAAATAGATCCCTGAGTAACAGATTTACAGAAATGATAAAACTCGTCGAGTATGATAAATGGTGCTCCAGCCAATCAGCTCCCACCTGTCATTTTTCAAACATATGACAGGAGCGGAACACATGATAGTTGGGAACTAATTGGCTGGAGCACTATTTATCATACGCAAGGAGTTTTATCACTCATTGATAAATGAGCCCCAGAATACCTTACCACTGCTGCTGCACTAACAAGCCAAATGGCGGTGACCAATATAATGGGACTAGCTGGCCTCTCAAACAATGAGGGGACAAGAGACAGACTAGATGTTGGCATGCTTGAATTGACTAATGAAGAAAATTTGGCACGATGAGGCTTACTTTCCACTTGGTGAAATCTTTGAGTGAATTTGGTCCATACTTTATTTGATTCCCCACAGATTTTAGAAACTCTTTACTAACAGATTTGATCATTGCAGGAGAAGGCACATCGGGCAATTTGTCTTTATAGTTCTTTTCCCAGTAAGATTCAACCTACAAAAAAAATATATATAAGTAAAAATACATTAAAGAAAGGAAACTTCTAAAAAACAGGATTTTGGTACTTACCAGGTAAATCCTTTTCTTTGAATCCATAGGGGGCACTGGAGTACTCTTGGGATATGGACGGCTTCAGCAAGAACAGGGCACTGAATATTTAAATTTAGAACTCTCCTCCCCTCCATATCCCAGAGTACCTCAGTGTTTTTTACTGAGCAGAACAGGAGCTATAGAGAGGTTGACAATGGAGAATTACATATAACATAACGGACAACAATAAAGTTGACACATAACGTTACTGACAACTAAACAGTTGACACCATAACCGATAGAACTTGAAAAATAAGATTTTACTTACCGGTAAATCTATTTCTCGTAGTCCGTAGAGGATGCTGGGGACTCCGTAAGGACCATGGGGAATAGACGGGCTCCGCAGGAGACATGGGCACTTTAAGAAAGACTTTAGGATTCTGGGTGTGCACTGGCTCCTCCCTCTATGCCCCTCCTCCAGACCTCAGTTAGGGAAACTGTGCCCAGAGGAGACGGACAGTACGAGGAAAGTATTTTTGTTAATCCAAGGGCAAGATTCATACCAGCCACACCAATCACACCGTATAACTTGTGATAAACTACCCAGTTAACAGTATGAAAAAACAACAGAGCATCAGTACATGACCGATGCAACCATAACATAACCCTTATTGAAGCAATAACTATATACAAGTATTGCAGAAGTAGTCCGCACTTGGGCCGGCGCCCAGCATCCTCTACGGACTACGAGAAATAGATTTACCGGTAAGTAAAATCTTATTTTCTCTAACGTCCTAGTGGATGCTGGGGACTCTGTAAGGACCATGGAGATTATACCAAAGCTCCCAAACGGGCGGGAGAGTGCGGATGACTCTGCAGCACCGATTGAGCAAACAGGAGGTCCTCCTCAGCCAGGGTATCAAACTTATAGAACTTTGCAAAGGTGTTTGACCCCGACCAAGTAGCTGCTCGGCACAACTGTAATGCCGAGACCCCTCGGGCAGCCGCCCAAGAAGAGCCCACCTTCCTAGTGGAATGGGCCTTAACCGATTTAGGCAATGGTAATCCTGCCGTAGAATGCGCCTGCTGAATCGTGTTACAGATCCAGCGAGCAATAGTCTGCTTTGAAGCAGGAGCGCCAATCTTGTTGGCCGCATACAGAACAAACAGAGCTTCAGTCTTCCTGATCCTAGCTGTTCTGGACACATAAATCTTCAAAGCCCTGACCACATCCAGGGACTCTGAATCCCCCAAGTCCCGCGTAGCCACAGGCACGACAATAGGTTGGTTCATATGAAAAGATGAGACCACCTTTGGCAGAAATTGAGGACGAGTCCTCAATTCTGCCCTATCCACATGAAAAACCAGGTTGGGGCTTTTATACGACAAAGCCGCCAATTCCGAAACACGCCTTGCAGAAGCCAAGGCCAATAACATAACCACTTTCCAAGTGAGATATTTCAATTCCACCGTCTTGAGTGGTTCAAACCAAGGTGACTTGAGGAAACTTAATACCACGTTAAGATCCCAAGGTGCTACCGGAGGTACAAAGGGAGGCTGAATATGCAGTACCCCCTTCACAAATGTCTGTACTTCAGGAAGAGAAGCCAATTCTTTTTGGAAGAAAATGGATAAGGCCGAAATTTGGACCTTTATGGACCCTAATTTTAGACCCAAATTCACTCCCGTTTGCAGGAAGTGAAGCAGACAGCCCAAATGGAACTCCTGCGTAGGAGCAGTTCTGGCCTCACACCAAGACACATATTTTCGCCATATACGTTGATAATGTTTCAATGTCACGTTCTTCCTAGCCTTGATCAGGGTAGGAATGACCTCCTCCGGAATACCTTTTTCCGCTAGGATCCGGCGTTCAACCGCCATGCCGTCAAACGCAGCCGCGGTAAGTCTTGGAACAGACAGGGCCCCTGCTGCAGCAGATCCTGCCTTAGGGGAAGAGGCCACGGATCTTCTGTGAGCAACTCTTGCAGATATGGATACCAAGTCCTTCGTGGCCAATCCGGAACAATGAGGATCGTTCTGACTCCTCTTAGCCTTATTATTCTCAACACCTTGGGTATGAGAGGTAGAGGAGGGAACACATAGACCGATCTGAACACCCAAGGTGTCACTAGAGTGTCTACCGCTACCGCCTGAGGGTCCCTGGACCTGGCGCAATACCGATTTAGCTTTTTGTTGAGACGGGACGCCATCATGTCTATCTGAGGCAGTCCCCATCGACCCACGATCTGTGCGAAGACTTCTGGATGAAGTCCCCACTCTCCCGGATGCAGGTCGTGTCTGCTGAGGAAGTCCGCTTCCCAGTTGTCCACCCCCGGGATGAATACTGCTGATAGGGCGCTTACATGGCCTTCTGCCCAGCGAAGAATCCTGGTCGCTTCGGCCATGGCCACTCTGCTCCTTGTGCCGCCTTGGCGGTTTACATGAGCCACTACCGTGACATTGTCTGACTGAATCAGAACCGGTTTGTCCCGAAGCAATGCCTCCACTTGGCGTAGGGCGTTGTATATGGCCCTCAACTCCAGGACGTTGATGTGGAGACCAGACTCCAGATTTGACCAGAGACCTTGGAAATTTCTTCCCAGTGTGACCGCTCCCCAACCTCGGAGGCTTGCGTCCGTGGTCACCAGGATCCAGTCCTGACTTCCGAACCTGCGGCCTTCTAGGAGGTGAGCACTGTGCAGCCACCACAGGAGAGATACCCTGGCTCTGGGAGACAGGGTGATCCTTTGATGCATTAGTAAATGGGACCCAGACCATTTGTCCAGTAGATCCCATTGAAAGGTCCTCGCATGGAACCTGCCGAAGGGGATGGCCTCCTACGATGCCACCATCTTCCCCAGAACACGTGTGCAATGATGCACTGAAACCGTTTTTAGCTTTAATAGGTTCCTGACCAGGGCCATGAGCTCCTGAGCCTTTTCCATCGGAAGAAAAACCTTTTTCTGGTCTGTGTCTAGAATCAGACCCAGAAAGGTCAGGCGCGTTGTAGGGACTAGCTGGGACTTCGGTAAATTGAGAATCCAGCCGTGCCCCTGCAACATCCTCACCGACAGCGACACGCTGTCCAGTAACTTCTCCCGAGATCTCGCCTTTATGAGGAGATCGTCCAAGTATGGGATAATTGTGACCCCCTGCTTGCGCAGGAGCACCATCATTTCCGCCATTACCTTGGTGAAAATTCTCGGGGCTGTGGAAAGCCCAAACGGCAACGTCTGAAATTGGTAATGACAGTCCTGTACTGCAAATCTCAGGAACGCCTGATGAGGAGGGAAAATCGGAACATGAAGGTATGCATCCTTTATGTCCAGGGACACCATCCAATCCCCCCCCCCTCCAGGCTGGCGATGACCGCTCTGAGCGATTCCATCTTGAACTTGAACTTTTTCAAGTACAAGTTCAGGGATTTTAGATTCAAAATGGGCCTGACCGAACCGTCCGGTTTCGGGACCACAAACATGGTTGAGTAATACCCCTTTCCTTGCTGGAGAAGAGGAACTTTGACTATCACCTGTTGAAGATACAATTTTTGAATCGCAGTCAACACTAACTCCCTCTCTGACGGGGAAGCTGGCAGAGCCGATTTGAAAAACCGGCGAGGAGGCACGTCTTCGAATTCCAGCCAGTATCCCTGAGAAACAATCTCTATAGCCCAGGGATCTACCTGTGAGTGAACCCAGACCTGGCTGAAAAATCGAAGACGCGCCCCCACTTGAGCTGACTCCCCCCGGGAAGCCCCAGCGTCATGCGGTGGACTTTGCAGATGTAGGGGAGGACTTCTGCTCCTGGGAACTAGCTGCATGCAGCTTTTTTCCCTTGCCTTTTCCTCTGGCAAGGAAGGAAGATCCCAGTACCTTCTTGCTTCTATTGGAACGAAAGGACTGCATTTGATAATGAGGTGCCTTTTTAGTATGCTGCGGGGGGACATAAGGTAAGAAATTCGATTTACCGGCCGTAGCAGTAGAGACAAGGTCCGAGAGGCCTTCTCCAAACAACTCCTCCCCCTTGTAAGGCAACGACTCCATATGCCGCTTTGAGTCGGCATCCCCCGTCCACTGTCGGGTCCACAGGAGTCGCCTAGCAGAAATAGACATAGCATTTATTCTGGAGCTTAGTAAACAAATGTCTCTTTGAGCATCCCACATATACAAAGCAGCATCTTTGATATGCTCTTGGGTCATTAGAATGGAATCCTTATCTAGGGTTTCAAGTGCCGTAGATAAGGAATCTGTCCATGCTGCGATAGCACTACACACCCAGGCCGATGCCATAGCCGGTCTAACGATAGTACCGGAATGTGTGTAAATGTGTTTCATGGTAACCTCCTGCTTACGATCAGCAGGATCCTTGAGGGAAGCTGTATCCTGAGAAGGCAGTGCCACCTTCTTGGATAAGCGTGTCAGCGCCTTGTCTACCTTCGGCGAAGATTCCCATCGTATCCTGTCCTTTTGTGGAAAGGGATACGCCATAAGAATCCTTTTGGGAACTTGTAGTCTCCTATCTGGAGATTCCCAAGCCTTTTCGCACAAGTCGCTTAGTTCAAATGAGGACGGAAAAGTGACCTCAGGCTTTTTCCCTTTATACATGTGTACCCTCGTGTCAGGGACAGGGGGTTCCTCAGTGATATGCAAAGCCTCTTTAATGGCCATAATCATGTAACGAATACCTTTCGCCACTTTTGGCTGTAATTTTGCATCCTCATAGTCGACACTAGAGTCAGTCTCTGCGTCGGTATCTGTGTCAGTGATCTGGGATATGGTGCGTTTTTGAGACCCCGAAGGTCCTGGTGCCACAAGGACAGGCATGGTCTGACTACCTGACTGATCCCTAGCTTCAGCCTTGTCTAATCGTTTATGCAGTAAATTTACATTTGCATTCAAGACATTCCACATATCCACCCAGTCCGGTGTCGGCGTTGCCGACGGCGACCTGACCATCATGCACTCCCCCTCCTCCTTAGGTGAGCCTTCCTCGTCAAACATGTCGACACACACGTACCGACACACTTCACACACACAGGGAATCTCTTTTCTGGAGACCGTTTCCCCTGAGGCCCTTTGGAGAGACAGAGAGAGAGTATGCCAGCACACACCCCAGCGCTATATGTCCCTGGAGAAAAACACAGAATGTTTACCCAGTAGCGCTGCTGTAGTGTATAAACGCCAATAATGTGGCCCCCCTCTACTTTAAAACCCCCTTTCACCGTGTGTCAAGCAGGGGAGAGTCCGGGGAGCTTCCTCTCAGCAGTGCTGTGTAGAGAAAATGGCGCTGGTGAGTGCTGAGGGTGAAGCCCCGCCTCCTCGGCGGTGGGCTTCTATCCCGCTCAAACTTATTAAAAAATGGCGGGGGCTCTTTTATATACATGTACAGTGCCCACCTGTACATGTATATACACTTTTGCCATAGGAGAGGTGTTTTATTGCTGCCCAGGGCGCCCCCCCTGCGCCCTGCACCCTTACAGTGACCGGAGTGTGTGAGGTGTAGCGGAGCAATGACGCACAGCTGCAGTGCTGTGCGTTACCTCTGTGAAGCACCGAAGGCTTCTGCCGCCTGAGACGTCTTCTGTCTTCGTTTCTTCTGGCTCTGTGAGGAGAACGGCGGCGCAGCTCTGGGGTGAACGCCCAGGACGAACCTGTGTTCATTCCCTCTGGAGCTAATGGTGTCCAGTAGCAGAGGAAGCAGAGCCTAACATTTAATTAGGTCTGCTCCTCTCTCCTCAGTTCCTCGATGCAGGGAGCCTGTTGCCAGCAGTGCTCCCTGAAAAAGAGGAAAAATCCTAACAAAATAGCCTTCTAAGCAGGAAACTCAGGAGAGCTCCCTGCAGTGCACCCATTCTCCTCTGGGCACAGTCTAAAACTGAGGTCTGGAGGAGGGGCATAGAGGGAGGAGCCAGTGCACACCCAGAATCCTAAAGTCTTTCTTAAAGTGCCCTATCTCCTGCGGAGCCCGTCTATTCCCCATGGTCCTTACGGAGTCCCCATCATCCTGTAGGACGTTAGAGAAATTTGAACCAGTCGGCGAGAGTGTGTTACCATAAGATCCCCTGAACTTACCACAAACCAGGTAAAACTGCTCTGGGTGGGCGTCCAGTGCCCCCTATGGATTCAAAGAAAAGGAATTACCTGGTAAGTACCAGAATCCTATTTTCTTTTTCATCCACTAGGGGTCACTGGAGTACTCTCGGGACGTACCAAAGCTTCCCCCCGTGGGCGGGAGAGCTGTTTGGCACCTGTAACACTAGGCGGCCAAAGCTAGATGCTGATGCCGCAAACGTATCAAACTTGTAAAAGCGCACAAATGTGTGCACTGATGACCACGTAGCCGCACGGCAAAGCTGCGTCGTAGAAGCCCCACGACCAGCTGCCCATGAAGTTCCCACAGAACGTGTGGAATGAGCTGTTACTGATGTAGGCGGCTGTAACCTAGCATGAAGGTAAGCCTGACGTATGGTCAGTTTAATCCATCTGGATAAGGTCTGCTTAGAAGCTGGCCAACCCATCTTGGCAGCATCATAGAGAACAAACAACGTATCCGTCTTACGAACTGTAGACGTTCGGGATACATAAACGTGTAGTGCGCGTACCACATCCAAAGTTCCAGAATCTTCTGTTAACACAGGAACTACTATTGGTTGATTGATGTGAAAAGATGACACTACCTTTGGTAGGAAAGCGGGATTCGTCCGAAGTTCCGCTCTGTCATCATGAAACACCAAATACGGTGGCTTGCATGACAAGGCACCCAAATCTGAAACACGCCTTGCCGAAGCTAAGGCTAGTAGAAAAATTGTTTTCCGAGTGAGAAACTTAATATCAACTTGTTGTAAGGGTTCAAAATATGAAGACTGTAAGAAATCTAAAACCAGATTCAAGTCCCATGGCGCTGTAGGTGGAATGAATGGAGGCTGTACGCTGAGGGCACCTTGTAGAAAAGTGTGTACAGACGGCAATAGAGCCAATCGTCTTTGAAAGTTATTTGACAAAGCAGATACCTGCACCTTAAGTGTAGATAAACTCAGACCTCCATCTAACCCCATCTGTAGAAATAACAAAAGACGGGATAACTTGAAAGATGAAGTCGGAAACTTCCCAGCTTCACACCAACCTATATAGGCACGCCAAATTCTGTAATAATGAGCTGCCGTAACAGGCTTCCTAGCTCGTAACATGGTTGGTATAACCCGATTCTTGAACGCCCTCTCTTCGTAAGAGGGCGGTCTCAACAGCCACCCCGTCAAACGCAGCCGCGCTAAATCGGGGTAAAGGAACGGACCCTGTTGTAACAGGTCCGGACGTAGTGGGAGCGGCCAAGGATCGTCTGCGAGTAGTCCACGGAGATCCGAGAACCAAGCTCCCCGAGGCCAATGAGGCGCCACTAGTATGACTGTGGCGGACTCTCTTTTGATCCGTTTTAGCAACAGAGGGAGCAGCGGAAACGGTGGAAACAGATACACGAGGCCGTACGGCCACGCGATTGTGAGAGCATCCACCGCCACTGCCCTTTGGATCTCGCGTTCTGGACACATACTGGGGCGTTTGGTGATTGTGGCGAGATGCCATCAGGTCCACTTGAGGGTAACCCCACCTCTGGACCAACATGTGAAACACTTCTGGATTTAATGCCCATTCTCCTGGATGAAAATCCCGACGGTTGAGATAATCCGCCTCCCAGTTGTCCACTCCCGGAATGAACACTGCCGACAAAATCACTTGGTGATGCTCGGCCCAAGTGAGGATTTGAGCTACTTCCCGCATTGCCATGCGGCTTCTCGTTCCTCCTTGTTTGTTGATGTATGCGACCGCCGTCGAGTTGTCTGACTGCACCTGGACAGTCTGAGACCGAAGCATGTGCACTGCTCGTCGTAGCGCATTGTAAATTGCCCAGAGTTCCAGGACATTTATAGACAGCAATATTTCGTGATCCGCCCAGAGACCCTGGAGCTGACAAGTTTGAACTACAGCTCCCCAACCTCTGAAACTCGCGTCCGTCGTTAGAATTATCGGTCGTTTAGGAAAGACGACTACATCATTTGTCAGAGGCTCCTCAGTTTCTGTAAAGGTTAGAGACTGACGCACCGCTCGGATGAGATTATCAACGCCTGGGCTGTCAAAAACCTCAGTATCTGACTGCTGGTCTACTTCGCCCTCCTCCCCCTCATCTTGCGCAATGAGGACCGGCATAGAACCGTCAGAATGCAACATCGCAGAAACAGGTAAATCATATGAAATTTATCCCTTCTACCAAAGGTGGACTTGGACCTTTGGAAAAGCCGAGACCCCACCGGTAGTTCTAGCGGTCTCACCCTAGACTCAGATCTTGCCGCTTCCCGCTGTTGTCGAGCGGCGGCCAGTTCTGATTGCAATCCAGCCATGACAGCTGCTAATGGAGGGTCCGGGGATGACACTGGCATTGAAAACGGAGCCGAAATTGTATTTGTAGTCTTACAGACATTGCAGTGAAACTGCTTTTTAGTTTCTGCTGGTGCCTTACTCATTATGCAGACAGACAACACAATATACAAAGACAGACAACTTGCACGACTCAGTAAAACAGTACTAAGGTGTCTCTCTATATATATATATATATATATCTGGCCAAGAGCAGTGCACGTGACCAGTACTATATGAAATCTGATCCCAAATTCCCACTAACACCCCTGCGCCTCCGGTGGAGTAGAGATGTAGTACAGGAACGTCTGAAATCACAACAGGAAGAACAGGAAGCATGGTTAAAATGGCCACCATGTAAAACAGTGTACAGGGTATAACATTTTTCAAACAGATATAACCTGGGATCATCCTGCTAAAGGCTTAATAGCCTATCTGTCTAATAACCTATGCAGCGTTTCATACTGCTGCTGCTATGGGCACAATCTCCCCCCTTGTGTGTGCTCCCCCCCCCCCCCCCCCCGTGCTCCGTGTACCGCTGCCTATTCCAGCGGGGAGCGGGTACACGGAGCTGGGGACCTTACATGCGATGGCAGAGGGACATGGTAGAGGGAGCCGGGGAGCGGGCATCCGGGCAGCGGATAGCAGGAGACGGGGAGCGCGCTGTATAGCCGTGGAGCGGCGGCTATGTGTGGCAAGTGCGGCCGGCGCGTCTCTGGTAGCGGCGGGAGGCGGCCTACATAGCGTCGACGGGCGCTCACATAGCGGCGGTGTCCTGGCAGCGGCGGCGGGCAGCTCACATAGCGGCGGGCGGCGCTTCCCAGTCGTGTCCCCACACAGCGGGAGCTGACCGCCCCGTCCCCAACATACCTAGACGCCTGTGGTGAGGGGCTATGACGGGGCTTCTTCTGTAAGCTCCGTCCAGCCTTTCCTGCAGGTAGTCCTGCACCTGGCAGTGAGGGAGCTCTTTTCAGAGAGGCCCGACACGCCACAGCTGCTCGTAGCAGCTTCCATGATCCCGGACCAACACCTACTGGAAGGGGGGAAGGTATGTGGAAAATGTAGTTAAAAAAGAAAAAAGCAAAAATAAAAATATTCAAAAGTAGTGTGGATAACCACACAAACCCTGTTGCTAATATGAGCACAGAAAAAACACAGAGGTACTCTGGGATTTGGAGGGGAGGAGAGTTCTAAATTTAAATATTCAGTGCCCTGTTCTTGCTGAAGCCGTCCATATCCCAAGAGTACTCCAGTGACCCCTAGTGGATGAAAAAGAAAGATAAACAATTGCTGCTACCCAGACTCATCAAACATGATCCCATAGTCTTTGGGGTAAATTTACTAAAATGTTCTAAAAATGAAAAGTGGTGATGTTGCTCATAGCAACCAATCAGAGTCGGTCTATCATTTCTCTATTGCATGCTAGAAAATGATAGACAGAATCGGATTGGTTGCTATAGGCAACATCACCACTTTTCATTTTTAGAACCTACAGTAAATTTACCCCTTTGAGTGCAGCACCGCTACAGGAAAGAGATACTGGGGGCACAGTGGTAATACCAGTAGATGAACGGCGGCCGCCAGCGATGACGTGGGAGCACGCATCAGCGCTCATCACTTGTCCATACACACTGGGCGGCTTTGAGCTGAAAGCAGCTTAACACACCAAAAGTGAGCTGCTTTCAGCTCAAAATCGCCCAGTGTGTATGGGCCTTAACTGTAATTTTGATTAAGTATTTTGTGCACTTACCCTGTTGCAGAGCTCTCTGTGGTTGACAAACCTAACGTGATTGGCCCATGAGGATATAGATTTATTATTCAGACGCTGCAGCTTCGGTAGAAGACAACAAACCTTGTAGTTATCACTGATCTAGGGGAAATAAATAGAACTCAAACACATTAGATGAACACCAACATCATCGTAATATAATTCCATTCTGGCAAAACACATCTATAGGTCATGAAATTATTATTAAGTTATTTACATAGAGCACATATTCCGCAGCGCGTTGCAGAGACTATTTCAGTGATTCCTATCAGTCCCTGCCCGTGGGAGTTTACAGTCCATATTCCCTACCACACGTACACACATTAGGGTTATTTTTTTGTCAGAATACAAGTAACCTGCCAGTATGTTTTTGTTGTTTGAGTGTTGAAGGAGAACCAGAGCACTTGAAGGAAACCCACGCAAACATGAGAACATGTAAATCCCACGCAGATGGCGCCTAGGTGGGAATCAAACCAAAGAACTTAGTGCTTTGAGGCAGAATCCACACAATCACTATTTAATTAGTTGGTAACATGACTAGTCTAAGAAAGTGCATTCTGACTGATAATATGTAACACAGCAACGATTTCAGCACTGGCAGAAATGAACAGGATGTTTATGTTCTGGTTATAAATTGTGTTTAAGAAGGTGTTATGAGCACTTACTGTCAGGTAGAGATTCTCCTCATACATAACCTCTTCCAGACTGGGGAACTGCTGCAAAACCGTCACATCTTCAACTTGATTGTCGCTGAAGTCTAGAACCTTGAGATTAGGAAGACTGAGCTTTGCAGGAAGTTCAGACAGACAGTTGTTAGAGATATTCAGCTCCTGAAGAGTCAGCATTTCAGAAAATAGCTGTGGGTCAATATCTTTTGTTTCCAGCTGCATTTTTGACAAGCTGCAACAAAATAAAACTGATTATGAAACATCGACATTTCAATCTATATTTCAAGATTTTCGCCAGGATAAAATGACATACACAGATTCTCACCTTATAAAGGAACACCACGCTTTGGTGACGTCAATTTAATTAATTAGTGCACCTTTCACCAAACTACAAGTATGGTAGGCAATATCAATCAAAAAATAAGATTTTACTTACCGGTAAATCTATTTCTCGTAGTCCGTAGTGGATGCTGGGGACTCCGTAAGGACCATGGGGAATAGTGGGCTCCGCAGGAGACTGGGCACTCTAAAGAAAGATTTAGTACTATCTGGTGTGCACTGGCTCCTCCCTCTATGCCCCTCCTCCAGACCTCAGTTAAGGAAACTGTGCCCGGAAGAGCTGACATTACAAGGAAAGGATTTTGGAATCCAGGGTAAGACTTATATCAGTCACACCGTATAACTCGTGATAAACTTACCCAGTTAACAGTATGAACAATAACAGAGCATCAGATAAACCCTGATGCAACTATAACAATAACCCTTATTTAAGCAATAACTATATACAAGCATTGCAGAAAAAGTCCGCACTTGGGATGGGCGCCCAGCATCCACTACGGACTACGAGAAATAGATTTACCCGTAAGTAAAATCTTATTTTCTCTAACGTCCTAGTGGATGCTGGGGACTCCGTAAGGACCATGGGGATTATACCAAAGCTCCCAAACGGGCGGGAGAGTGCGGATGACTCTGCAGCACCGAATGGGCAAACACAAGGTCCTCCTCAGCCAGGGTATCAAACTTGTAAAATTTTGCAAATGTGTTTGAACCCGACCAAGTAGCAGCTCGGCAAAGCTGTAATGCCGAGACCCCTCGGGCAGCCGCCCAAGAAGAGCCCACCTTCCTTGTGGAATGGGCTTTCACTGATTTTGGATGCGGCAATCCAGCCGCAGAATGAGCCTGCTGAATCGTGTTACAGATCCAGCGAGCAATAGCTTGCTTTGAAGCAGGAGCACCCACTTTGTTGGATGCATACAGAATAAACAGCGAGTCAGTCTTCCTGACCCCAGCCGTTCTGGTTACATAATTCTTCAAAGCCCGGACTACGTCAAGCAACTTGGAATCTTCCAAGTCACAAGTAGCCGCAGGCACCACAATAGGTTGGTTCAAATGAACAGATGACACCACCTTTTGCAGAAATTGCGGACGAGTCCGCAATTCTGCCCTGTCCATCTGGAAAACCAGATAGGGGCTTTTACATGACAAAGCCGCCAATTCTGACACACGCCTAGCCGGAGCGAAGACCAACAGCATGACCACTTTCCACGTGCGATACTTTAGCTCCACAGTCTTAAATGGCTCAAACCAGTGGGATTTCAGGAAATCCAACACCACGTTAAGATCCCAAAGTGCCACTGGTGGCACAAAAGGGCGCTGAATATGCAGCACTCCCTTAACAAACGTCTGAACCTCAGGCAGTGAAGCCAGTTCTCTTTGAAAGAAAATGGATAGGGCCGAAATCTGGACCTGTATGGACCCTAATTTTAGGCCCATAGTCACTCCTGACTGTAGGAAGTGCAGGAATCGACCCAGCTGGAATTCCTCTGTAGGGGCCTTCCTGGCCTCACACCAAGCACATATTTTCACCATATACGGTGATAATTCTTTGCTGTCACGTCCTTCCTAGCCTTTATCAGCGTAGGAATAACTACATCCGGAATGCCTTTTTCCGCTAGGATCCGGTGTTCAACCGCCATGCCGTCAAACGCAGCCGCGGTAAGTCTTGGAATAGATAGGGCCCTTGTTGCAACAGGTCCTGTCTGAGAGGCAGAGGCCATGGGTCCTCTGTGAGCATTTCTTGCAGTTCCGGGTACCAGTTCCGGGTCCTTCATGGCCAATCCGGAACAATGAGTATTGTTCTCACTCCTCTTTTTCTTACAATTCTCAGCACCTTTGGTATGAGAGGAAGAGGAGGAAACACATAAACCGACTGGAACACCCACGGTGTTACTAGTGCGTCCAAAGCTATCGCCTGAGGGTCCCTTGACCTGGCGCAATACCATTTTAGCTTTTTGTCGAGGCGGGACGCCATCATGTCAACCTGTGGCAGTTCCCGTCGATTCGCAATCTGCGTGAAGACTTCTTGGTGAAGTCCCCACTCTCCCGGGTGGAGGTCGTGCCTGCTGAGGAAGTCTGCTTCCCAGTCGTCCACTCCCAGAATGAACACTGCTGACAGTGTGCTTACGTGATTCTCCGCCCAGCGAAGAATTCTGGTGGCTTCTACCATCGCCACCCTGCTCCTTGTGCCGCCTTGGCGGTTTACATGAGCCACTGCGGTGATATTGTCTGACTGACCAGTTGGTCGCGAAGCAGGGTCTCCGCTTGACTTAGGGCGTTGTATATGGCCCTTAGTTCCAGGATATTGATGTGAAGGCAAGTCTCCTGCCTTGACCACAGCCCTTGGAAATTTCTTCCCTGTGTGACTGCCCCCCACCCTCGGAGGCTTGCATCCGTGGTCACCAGGACCCAGTCCTGAATGCCGAATCTGCGAGAAGGTGAGCACTCTCCAGTCACCACAGGAGAGACACCCTTGCTCTGGGGGATAGGGTGATTAACCGATGCATCTGAAGATGTGATCCGGACCACTTGTCCAGTAAGTCCCATTGGAAGGTATGGAACCTGCCGAAGGGAATGGCCTCGTATGATGCCACCCTCCTTCCCAGGACTCGAATGCAGTGAAACACTGACACCTGTTTTAGTTTTAATAGATTCCTGACCAGTGTCACGAGCTCCTGAGCTCTCTCTATCGGGAGATAAACCTTTTTCTGGTCTGTGCCTAGGATCATGCCTAGGAGAGGCAGATGAGCTGTAAGAACCAACTGCGACTTTGGAATATATAGAATCCAGCCGTGTTGCCGTTTCACTTCCAGAGAAAGTGATACGCTGTTCAGCAACTGCTCTCTTGATCTCGCTTTTATGAGGAGATCGTCCAAGTACGTGATAATAGTGACACCTTGCTTTCGCAGGAGCACCATCATTTCCGCCATTACCTTGGTGAATATGCTCAAGGCCGTGGAGAGACCAAACGGCAACGTTTGAAATTGGGAATGACCATCCCGTACCGCAATTCTGAGGTACGCCTGATGAGGTGGATAAATGGGGACATGAAGGAATGCATCCTTTATGTCCCGAGTCACCATAAAATCTCCCCCTTTCAGGCTTGCAATCACCGCTCTTAGCGATTCCAACTTGAACTTGAACCCTTTCAGGTATATGTTCAGGGATTTTAAATTCAATATGGGTCCGACCGAACCGTCTGGTTTCGGAACTACAACATGGTAGAATAATAACCCCCTCCTTGTTGAAGGAGGGGAACCTTGACCACCACCTGTTGAAGATACAATTTATGAATTGCAGTTAACACGGTTTCCCTCTCGTGGGGGGAAGCCGGCAGGGCCGTCGGTGAGGGGGCATCTTCTCAAAGTCCAGCTTGTATCCCTGAGACACAATATCTATTGCCCAGGGATCTAACAGGGAGTGAACCCACTTGTGGCTGAACTTACGAAGGCGTGCCCCCACCGGGCCTAGCTCCGCCTGTGGAGCCCCAGCGACATGCGGTGGATTTTTGTAGAGGCCGGGGAGGACTTCTGTACCTGGGAACTAGCTATGTTGTGCAGCTTCTTTCCTCTGCCCCCGCCTCTGGCAAGAAAGGACGCACCTCGGACTTTCTTGTTTCTTTATTCGAAAGGCTGCATTTGATAATGTCGTGCTCTCGTAGGCTGTGCAGGAATATAAGGCAAAATATCAGAATTACCAGCTATAGCTGTGGAGACCAGGTCCGTGAACCCTTCTCCACACAATCCTCAGCCTTCCAAATGCCTCTTAAGTCAGCATCATCTGTCCATTGCATATTCTACAGGACACGTCAAGCAGAAATCGACATAGCTTTGACTCTAGGACTCAGTATACTCATGTCTCTTTGGGCATGTTATATATATATATATATATCCATCACTTAAGACAGCATCTTTAATATATATATATATATATATATATATATATATATATATATATATATATATATTTCTAAATATACATATATATACATATATATCTATATGCATACTAGGGTCTCAATCTCTGCTGATAAGGTACCTGTCCACGCTGCCACAGCGCTATAAACCCATGCCGACACAATCGCCGGTCTGAGTAGTATACTAGAATGTGCACGCTATCTGCAGGATCCCTGAGAATAGCTAGTGCTACCTTCTGGGTGAACGGGACACCCTAGGGGAAGATTCCCATCACATCCTGGCCCTAGTGGGGAAAGGATACTGCTTGAGAATTTTTTGTGGGAAGCTGCAGTCTCTTGTCTGGAGATTCCCGCTCTTTTTCCTCATGAGAGGGAAATTTACCTCAGCTTTCTTCCCCTTAACATGTGTACCCTTGTGTCAGGGACAGATGAGTCATCAGTGATATGCAAATCATCTTTTATTACAATAATCATATATTGAATACCTTTCAGCCATCTTGGCTGTAACGTTGCATTATCGTAGTTGACACTGGAGCCAAACTCCGTGTCGATATCAGTGTTTATTATTTTGGATAGTGAGCATTGTGAGACTCTGAAGGTCTCTGTGGCATAGGGACAGACATGGGTAGATTTCCTGTCTGTTCTCTAATCTTTTGTGCAATAAATTCACCTCAGCACTTACACATATCCAAACAGGTGTCGGCGTTGTCGACGGAGACACCCTCTCACACACATATTTGCCCTATCTCCTCCTTAGGGGAGCCTTTTACCTCAGACATGTCGACACACACGTACCCACACACCACACACACAGGGGATGCTCTATTTGAAGACAGTTCCCCCACAAGGCCCTTTGGAGAGACAGAGAGAGAGTAGGAATCACACAGTAACTTAGTGTTAACCCAGTAGCTGTATATATTGTTTTTGCACCAAATTTATATGCCCCCCCTCTCTTTTTACCCTCTTCTATTGCAGGGGAGAGCCTGGGGAGCTTCTCTCAGTGGATCTGTGGAGAGAAAATGGCGCTGGTGAGTGCTGAGGAAGAAGGCCCCGCCCCCTCAGCGGCGGGCTTCTGTCCCGTTTCTGTGTAAAAATAATGGCGGGGGCTCGTACATATATACAGTGCCTGACTGTATATATGTATAATTTTGCCAAAAGGTATCTTAATTGCTGCCCAGGGCGCCCCCCCCCCCCCCTGCGCCCTGCACCCTACAGTGACCGGAGTGTGCGGTGTGCTGTGGGAGCAATGGCGCACAGCTGCAGTGCTGTGCGCTACCTTAAGTGAAGACAGGAGTCTTCAGCCGCCAATTTCGATGTCTTCATGCTTCTGCTGCTTCTGTTCTTCTGGCTCTGGGGGGACGGCGGCGCGGCTCCGGGACCGGACGATCAATGTTAGGTACCTGTGTTCGATCCCTCTGGAGCTAATGGTGTCCAGTAGCCTAAGAAGCGCTACCTAGCTGCCGTGAGTAGGTTTGCTTCTCTCCCCTCAGTCCCTCGTAGCAGAGAGTCTGTTGCCAGCAGAAGCTCTCTGAAAATAAAAAACCTAACTAAAATACTTTCTTATTAGCAAGCTCAGGAGAGCTCACTAAAAGCACCCAGCTCTGGCTGGGCACAGATTCTAACTGAGGTCTGGAGGAGGGGCATAGCGGGAGGAGCCAGTGCACACCAGTAGTACTAAATCTTTCTTAGAGTGCCCAGTCTCCTGCGGAGCCCGCTATTCCCCATGGTCCTTACGGAGTCCCCAGCATCCACTAGGACGTTAGAGAAAGATACTATTAAGTTACATACAAGATACACTTTGAAAAACAGACATGATTTTAGATTTATGCGTACATAATTTATTGAATAATAAAGAATAGTAACAACCATACCATCCTATACTAAAACATCACGAACCGATAAACATAAAACAGTGTTCCGTTACCTGATGAATACATTAAATGCAAAAGGGTGGGAAATGCAGCTCTAGCCGTACACAGCCCTCAGTGCCAGATATGCCCTCATACTGCCAGATATGCCCCCACAGTGCCAGATATGCCCCACAGTGCCTGATGTGCCAGATATGCCCTCATGCTGCCAAATATGCCCCACAGTGCCAGATATGCTCTTATGCTGCCAAATATGCCCCACAGTGCCAGATATGCCCTCATGCTGCCAGATATGCCCCTCATGCTGCCACATATGCCCCACAGTGCCAGATGTGCCAGATATGCCCTCATGCTGCCAGATATGCCCCTCATGCTGCCAGATATGCCCCACAGTGCCAGATATGCTCTCATGCTGCCAGATATGCCCCATTATGCTGCCAGATATGCCCCACAGTGCCAGATATGCCCTCATGCTGCCAGATATGCCCCTCATGCTGCCACATATGCCCCTCATGCTGCCACATATGCCCCTCATGTTGCCACATATGCCCCTCATGCTGCCACATATGCCCCCTCCCCAAGTGCCAAATATGCTCCCCCAGTGCCTGTTACTTAGCCCTCCGTCGATCCCACGGAGCGCACAGTGCGCGCCTCTCCTGTGTCCCTCCTGCATCTCCGGCGGGTCTATTAAAGGAAGTGCCGGTTCGTGATCAGAGGTCACGAACGGGTACTTCCTTTAATAGACCCGCCGCTGCCGCCGGAGACACAGGAGAGGCGCGCGCTGTGCGCTCCGTGTCCCTCCTTCACACTGCACTGCCACTGACTCGAGTATAAGCCGAGGTGGCTTTTTCAGCACAAAAAAAAAGTGCTGAAAAAGTCGGATTATACTCGAGTATATACGGTATGTATATAATGTGTATTATATATATATATATATATATATATATATATATATATATACACACACACACACACACACACACACACACACACATACATACACACACACACACACACACACACATACATACACACACACACACTGCGGCTGGATGACTCTGACATGTTATTCAAAAAAATGACACAGTGGAACTCTAAGCTAGCAATAGCACAGACACTAAAGAAATTAGATTGTGCATTCAGACCACAGTATGCAATCTTGTACTTTATAAATCACAAGTACATTTGGGTACACAGTGATCATTCTAGCACCCTGACCTGTCACAACCCGTGCAGTTCATCTTTCCTGCCTAGGGTCACTCTGGTCAGTATCTCAGCGTCAGACCATAATGCGATAGAAGCACCAGAGCAGAACGCAACACCCTAGGCAGAAAAGAGGAACTACATAGATTGTGACAGATGCAGGGTGCTAGAATGGACACTATAGAAACTATAAGATGTCCAATCTGGCTGGCTGGACTGAAATTCTGGTAATGTATGAGAGCAAATGGAAAATCGACTAATTTGCTCCCAAACAGTGAAAAACAGAGAAAAATGTTCAGACAAATTGGCTAAATCAGTTTGATTTAATCAATTTATCCAAACGCCAATTTTTGTCCATTTTCTAGCATACGTTACCAGATTGGACAGATAATTGACCCGGTTTAAACATTTGTGCTTTTATTTCCAGACAATACAGGTGTGCAAAATCAATGCTGTATTCTTAGTACGGAAAAGGATGAGGGGAATTTTCAGTCAATTAAAACCACTGCATCCTGCACGCCATTAGAATAAAACAAATACTATTTGCATGTTTTATATTGGTCATCTAGCCAGAAAATTAAGTAGGGTTAATAATCTGAATACATGTTGTTGTCTGAATAATGTTGATGGATGCACAACAGTTTACAAGTGGTAACATCTTATTTACATACAGAGGTTTGTCTGTGCACAAAGAAATCAAATACGGATTGATTTAAAAAAAAAAAAAAAACACCACAACATACTTGAGGGTCTTCAGGTCCTTCAGATTTTTTGATTTAGGGAGTCCTTTCTTTAACAAAAGGTCTTTGGTTAGTTTGGCCATCACAGACGTCTGCCACTTTCCTCCAAAGAAAAGCAAACTAAGCTTTTTTTTTTTTTTTTTCTTACATCAGCTGGAGTCTGAAAAAAAAAGTAAATTCAGATTAGATCAGGCTGCAAAAAATAGGATTTTAAATACGTACCGGTAAATCCTTTTCTCGTAGTCCATAAGGGATATTGGGGACACATTAGTACAATGGGTATATACGGGGTCCACAGGAGCCAGTGCACTTTAAATTTCTTCCACTGGGTGTGCTGGATCCTCCCCTTTATGCCCCCTCCCACAGGCAGTTATAGGTAAAGCAGTGCCCGAAGGAGAAAGGACATACTTGAGAGAAGGAACATAACAACGAGAAGTGTTGTGAGATTTATACACCAGCACACCATAACATAACCATAACAGCAACGGCTAAACAGGCAACACCTAACAGAGAACCTGCACAAAGTCACAGCACAGAGGTGGTCATTCCGAGTTGATCGCTAGCTGAATTTGTTCACAGCGCAGCGATCAGGCTAAAAATCAGCAGTTCTGCGCATGCTCATGCGGCGCAAAGCGCATGCGCGTCGAACGGGCACAACGAACAATGCCCTTTTGCACAGGGTCTAGTGATGCATTTCAGTCGCACTGCTTGTCGCAGAGTGGTTGACAAGAAGTGGGCCTTTCTGGGTGGTAACTGACCATTTTCAGGGAGTGTGCGGAAAAACGCAGGCGTGCCTGAGAAAAACGCAGGCGTGGCTGGGGAAACTCAGGCGTGGCTAGCCGAACGTGTTTGGGACATCAAATCCGGAACTGAATAATCTGAAGTGATCGCAAGTGCTGAGTAGGTTTTGAGCTACACTGAAACTACACAAAAATATTTTGTAGTCGCTCTGCGATACATTCGTTCGCACTTCTGCTAAGCTAAAATACACTCCCAGTGGCCGGCAGCATAGCGTTTGCACGGCTGCTAGAAACTACTAGCGAGCGATCAACTCGGAATGACCACCAGAGGCGGGCGCCCAATATCCCTTATGGGACTACGAGAATAGGATTTACCGGTAGGTATTTAAAATACTATTTTCTCTAGCATCCATAAGGGATATTGGAGACACATTAGTACGATGGGGGATGTCCCAAAGCTTCCAGAACGGGCGGGAACGTACGGAGACATCTGTAGCACCACCAGGCCCAGGTAGCGGCTCGGTACAGTTCCAAGGCCGAGACTCCACGGGCAGCTGCCCAGGAAGAGCCCACCGATCTAGTAGAGTGGGCCTTTAGAGACTTAGGAACAGGTAAGGCTGCCGACACATAGGCCTGTTGGATAGTAAGTTGAATCCTATTAGCAATGGACTGCAACCCTTTTTCTGCGCATCATAGAGCACGAACAAGGAATCAGCCTTTCAGATCTGAGCTGTCCGCTTGATATAGATCTTCAAGGCACGCACAGCATCCAATGCCTCCAGAGGAGCGTCAGAACAGGATGGAACCACAATAGGTTGATTCAGATGAAACGCTGAAACAACCTTTGGCAGGAACTGCTGTCTAGTCTGGAGCTCCGCTCTGTCCTAGTAAAAGACCAAATACAGACTTTTATACTATAAGGCCCCCAATTCTGAGACACGTCTAGCAGAAGCCAGGGCCAGTAACATCACAGTCTTCCACGCGAGGTACTTGTCTTCTATAGTCATCAGAGGTTCAAACCAGGAGGACTGTAGAAATCGTAATACCACATCCAAATCCCAAGGAGCCATAGGCAGCACAAACAGAGGTTGGATGTGAAGCACCCCTTGCAAGAAAGTCTGAACTTCAGGCAGTATAGCCAACTTCATTTGGAAGAAGATGGAAAGAGCTCAAATTTGAACCTTAATGGATCCCAGACGTAAGCCTTGATCCACTCCAGCCTGCAGGAAACGAAGAAATCTTCCCAAGTGAAAATCGGCAAATGGATATGTGCATTCCTTGCACCAGGAGACGTATCTCCGCCAGATATTATGATAGTGTTTTGACTTCACAGGTTTTCTGGCTTGCACCATCGTGGCAATGACCTTTTTGGAAAGTCCCTTGTGAGCTAGGATGTTCCGCTCACCTTCCATGCCATCAAACTAAGCCGTTGTAAATCCGGGTAGACAAACGGTCCTTGTTGAAGATCTCTTCTGAGTGGTGGAGGCCAAGGGTCTTCAACAGACATGTCCAGAAGATCCGCGTACCACGCTCTCCGGGGCCAATCCGGGGCAAGCAGAATTGCTTGTACTCTTTGTTGCCGGATCCTCTTGAGCACCTTTGGGATCAACGGAATCAGAGGAAATATGTAGACCAGCTGGTAAGGCCAAGGCGACGTCAGTTCAACCACTGCGCACGCCTGAGGGTCTCTGGTTCGCGAGCAATAAGAGTGAAGTTACTTGTTGAGGCGAGACGCCATCATGTCAATCTGGGGGCAACCTCACCGGTCGATGATCTGTTGAAAGACTTGAGGATGTAGGCCCCACTCCCCTGGGTGGAGATCGTGGAAGTCCGCCTCCCAATTGTCCACTCCCGGAATGAAGATTGCGGACAGTGCTAGTGCATTTCTTTCCGCCCAGAGGAGTATTCTTGATACTTCACGCATGCAGGCTCTGCTTTTTGTCCCTCCTTGTCGATTGATGTATGCCACAGCCATGGCGTTGCCTGACTGTACCTGGATTTCTTGATCCCAGAGCAGAAGGGAGGCCTGAATCATGGCATTGTAGATAGCCCGAAGTTCCAGGATGTTGATCGGAAGTAGGGCCTCTTGGGCAGACCACCAGCCCTGGAACTGCACCCCTTGGGTGACAGCCCCCTATCCTCTCAGACTCGCATCCGTCGTGAGGAAAATCCAATCCTGAATTCCGAAGCGTCGACCTTCCTGGAGATTGGAAGACTGCAGCCACCACAGGAGGGAAATTCTGGCCCGGGTGACAGTTGAATCATCCGGTGCACCTGAAGATGGGAACCGGACCTCTTGTTCAGGATGTCCAGTTGAAAGGGTCTGGCATGGAACAATCCATACTGGATGGCCTCGTACGAAGCTACTATCTTTCCCAACAATCTAATGCAAAGATGAATTGAAACTCGAGTCGGTCGGAGAACCAGGCAAACCATTTCCTGGAGAGTTCTCACTTTGTCCTCTGGGAGGAACACTTTCTGCGCTATAGTATCCAGTAGCATTCCCAGAAACAGGAGCTGCTGAGATGGCTCCAGGTGGGACTTCTGTAGATAAAGGATCCACCCGTGTTGTGACAGAATGTGTATACTGCGATCTATATGGAGCAGTAGGAGCTCCCTGGAACTTGCTTTTATCAGGAGATCGTCAAGGTAAGGGACCACGTTGACCCCCAGGACCCTGAGCTGGAACAACATTTCCGCCATCACCTTCGTGAACATCCTCGGAGCTGTAGATAGGCCTAAGGGTAACGCCTGGAACTGGTAGTAATCGTTGAGCAGGGCGAACCTCAGATAGGTCTGAGGAGGAGGCCAAATCGGGATATGGAGGTAGGCGTCCTTGATATCCAGGGACACTAAGAATTCCCGACGTTCCAGGCCTGCGACCACTGCTCTCAAAGATTCCATCTTGAATTTTAAAAACTTTAGGTAAGGATTCAAGGACTTCGGATTCAAAATTGGCCTCACAGACCCATCTGGTATTGGCACAACGAACAGACTGGAGTAGTAACATTGTCCTTGCTGTTGCAGGGGTACTGGAACAATGACCAACTTTGTGATGGCCTGTAGTAGCGTAACATGCATATTTTCCAAAGCTCATAAGCTTGATATGAAAAACCGTTGTGGAGGAGCACCGTCGAACTCCAGCTTATAACCCTGAGAAATAAGGTCCCTTACCCAGGCGTCCTAGCAGGAACTTTCCCAGATGTGGCTGAAGTGACGTAACCGGGCTCCCACCTCGAGATCCTCCCGGGGTGGGTGGGCACCGTCATGCTGAGGTCTTTGCAGAAGCTGAACTGGTGCTCTGTTCTTGAGAGCCAGCAGCGGCTGGTTTCTTCGGTTTACCCTTGGTGCCTCTAGCTGCATTTGATGCACCTCTGGCCCAAGATGGAACTCTAGTGGACCAAAAGAACAGAGTAGACGGTCCCGGATAGGTACTAGACGTACCTACCCGGGACCATCTACTCAGATCTTTTGGTCCACTAGATTTTCGATCTAGGGCCCCGAAGGAAGCCCCCAAAGGAAGAAACGCGGATTTCCCAGCAGTAGCTTTGGAGACCCATGTGTCCAATTTGCCTCCGAAGAGCCATTCACCTGTAAAGGGAAGAGATTCCATATTGTGTTTGGAGTCAGCGTCTGCAATCCACTGACGCAACCATATTGCCCTGCATGCTGACATAGCCATAGCAGTGGTTCTGGCAGAATCCTGGACTGAATCCTCTGCATATCTCCACTGAGAAATCCTTCAGTTTAGCAGCTGCTGTACTCTGCATTGGACATTACCCAGATAAGGTACTGTGGATTACAACCTAACTTTGGCTACATCCAGCCCCTCACTTAGACATCATCCACCTCTGTTCTCTGAGCTACAAATAACTGACTTATTGCATTAATCTACTAATATCAGTATATTCAGGCTCTGAATTGCTGAAGGCTCACTGTTTAAAATCAGGATCCATTTCCAGGACATGTTATCACTTCTACCCCCACAAAAAAAAAAAAATCTACTTCAAAGGCCTCTCACACTGAGACTTTTCACACCTAGACAGTAGGAATTGGCTTCTAACACCTTTTCAAAAGGCTGCCTATCCTAGGATAATTGACTAAATCAGCAGTTATTTTATTTATTACTTGCTTCAAATATACACAATAGGTTATAGCAATAACTTTGTTCATAATCCCATTATAATTTTGGATCACATACCGAATTGGGGGAAAACAAAACACAAAAAGGAAAAACAAAAAAACAAAAAACAAACACTGCTTTCTCTCCCTCTCTCATCATCATATGCAGTTCAAATTTATAGTAATCTGTCATTGATGACCAAATGTATACGTATTGCTCCAGCTTCATTCTTTCACTCCGCCCACCACGCTCTGCAGTTCCTATCACACCATCACAGGCTTCTATTCTCCAATCCCTTGGCATTTTAAAAAGAAAACACAGGCGCATTCGTGGGAAGCGAGCAGGCCGGAAATGTATTTCCCCCGGTAACCATCTAAGTCCTTTGACCACCTGCTCACCCCCCATACTCAAAGAACAATCAAATAGAAGTGATACCCAAAAGACGGCCCTGTGTTTGGAAGGACAGAACTGTCTACTCTCACTTTGTGACCCCCATACCCAGAGCTCCTGCACTTAACATAAAGAAAACTGAAGGCCCTCTGGTATGCCCAATCAGGTCAGTCCTTTGTAATGCCAGATCTATAAGAAACAAGACTGCAACAATTGCTGACCTTATTGAATCTGCAGATCTAGCCTGTATTACAGAGACCTGGCTAGATGAAAATGCAGCACCTATATTGGAGGCTGCAGTCCCAACAAACTACTCTGTTATCCACAACCCAAGACTGGACCGCAGGGGTGGCGGGGTGGCTATCTGCTTCAAAAAAGAACTTAAACTTAGGGTCCACCCTATTGAAACTACTCGCTCATTTGAGTGCATTGCTGCCCGGAGTTCGACAGGATTAGGTTTCAGACTACTTCTTATTTACCGGCCACCTGGAGATGGACAGATATTTCTACAAGAAATTGCAGACACTGTTGCTGGCCTGGCTCTGGAACATCAAAGATGGCTCATCCTCGGGGATTTCAATGCATGGGTGGATGATGAGCTCTCACGCCTTGGCCAAGACCTCCTGTGCACAATGAATGGTCTGGGCTTCACACAGGTCATTCCCTCTGCCACACATAAAAGTGGTCACACTCTCGACCTCGTCTTTCAGATTGGATTAGAGGTCACTGACCTAAAAATAAACCCAGTCATCTGGTCAGACCACTACTCTCTCTGGTTCTCAGTTGCAACCCCTCAAATAAGATCTCTGCCCGTGGAGTTGACCAGGTATCGTCCAAGGAGGGGTATGACTCCCCAGGCTCTTGCAGCAAATCTGGATCTCTCTGCTATACAGGGTGCCTGTGAAGATCCCTGTTCCCTAGTCCGTTATTATAATAGGGATGTTATGGCTGCAATTGATATTATCGCCCCTGTGCGTTTAAGACCTCGTAAACCACAACGTCAAGCTCCATGGTTCGACAACAGTGTTAGTGAGCTCAAGAAAAGGGGGCGTAGACTGGAAAGACGATGGAGGAAGACTAACCTAGTGGATGACAAAATAAAACTAATAAAGCATAACGAAGAATATCAATCGACAATCACTCGTAAGAAAGCACAGTTCCTGTCAAATGAGATCACAGCAGCAAACAATAGGCCAGCTCAACTTTTCCGCACAGTGGAGATGCTTTGCAAGCCAGCATGCCTGCAGACTGATGAGACCCTCTCCCAGGCAAGATGCAACGAGTTTGCAAACTTCTTTGCAGATAAAATATCCACCATCCGGGCTGGAATCTCCACAGTGCCATCAAAGGAGTGCCAAACTACAAAGCCCGCCAATATAAGCTACCTGCCTTCATGGACCAGCTTTGATCCAGTGGATGTAAAGGACACTGCTGAAATTGCTCGGATTTTGCGTCCCACCACCTGTGATCTGGACCCAGCCTCAACCAAGCTTCTAATAGGTTGTATGGATATAATTGGTCCTGTCTTTACAAAAATTGTTCAATGCTCTTTGCAGACAGGCATTTTTCCTGGACCCCTAAAGGAAGCAATTGTTAGACCGCTTCTTAAAAAACCTAATTTAGATCCCGACTGCATGACCAACTACAGACCGGTATCAAACCTTCCTTTCCTAGGAAAGGTTATTGAGAAAGTCGTTGCAAATCAACTGGAAACCCGCCTGACAACCCATGATATTTATGATCCATTTCAATCAGGATTCAGGAGAAGACATAGCACTGAAACAGCCCTGGTGTGTGTGTTAAATGATCTTCTGATGGCAAAAGACAGAGGTGACTGTTCAATATTAATCCTTCTGGATCTCTCGGCAGCATTTGATACCGTGGACCATGGGCTTCTGATTGAGCGACTGATACATTTCTGTGGTCTGGATGGCACAGTCCTAAGATGGTTCAAATCATTTCTCACAGGCAGGTCACAGAGAGTATCATCTGGATTATACTCATCACCACCAGTGTCATTGCCATGTGGTGTCCCACAAGGTTCTATACTATCCCCCATGCTTTTTGCAGTATACATGCTCCCATTGGGCGAAATAATCAGGCGCCATGGCCTGGTCTACCACTGCTATGCAGATGATACACAACTGTACTTGTCCTTTGCTCCGGGCACTGATAACCCAATAGCAACCCTTAATGGCTGTCTAGCTGAACTACAGGAGTGGATGAGCGCCAGCTGGCTGCGACTGAACCCGGATAAAACAGAGGTCCTTATGATACGACCGCAACATCAAAGGACAAGACTGCAGCATAGCCAACCAACTGGACTTACACTCGGGGATTCAGAATTACAGACCAGTGATCGTGTGCGGAATCTTGGCGTTGTCCTGGATGGTGGCTTGACACTTAAACATCAGATATCAGCCACAATCAAATCCTCATTCTTTCACCTGAGGAACATAGCCAGAATCAAGCACTTAATTCCCTCAGATGATATGCCAAAAGTCATACATGCATTTGTATCATCTCGTTTAGACTACTGTAATGCCCTCTACCTTGGTCTCCCAGCAAAAGAATTGCAGCGCTTACAGCTGGTGCAAAACACAGCTGCCAGGCTATTAACCAACCAGCCCCGTTCTAGCCACATAACACCCATCCTCTACTCCCTTCACTGGCTGCCTGTACGATGGCGAATCATCTTCAAGATTGGCTTACTGAGTTTCAAAGCATTACATGACCAAGGCCCAAGGTACCTGAAACAGCTTCTGACCCCATACTGCCCCACTCGATTACTGCGATCTGTAGATGAAGGACTTTTAGCAGTACCTAGAATCTACCGTAATTCATCTGGGGGTCGAGCTTTTAGTCATGCGGCTCCGACTCTATGGAACTCACTTCCCCGCACAGTGCGAGAGGCCCCAACTATAGAATCCTTCAAAAGTAGACTCAAGACTTTTCTGTTTACTCAAGCATTCCCATAATTGTCCCTTTTAGTATCTTCATGCTTCTGTATTTTATGAAAATGTACTTCATTATTTTCTGTACTATATTATGCTATGTATCTGTTAAGCGCCTTGAGTCCTATGGGAGAAAGAGCGCTATATAAATAAAATTATTATTATTATTATTATTAATATTGCCAATCTCTTTTAGGGAGTCACAGAGGACTCTTGCTGTGTCCTGAATGTGTTTTAGGAAAGTCACTGTAGTAACTAGGGTCATGTCACCCGAGAGACCCTCCTGAATTTGAGTAGCCCAGGAGTAAATTGCATGTGTCATCCAGCAACCTGCAATGAACGGTCTTTGAGATACACTTGCAGCAATGTAGATAGATTTCAGTGTGGCCTCAATTTTCCTATCCCCCGGGTTCTTTACCGTAAAGGAGCCCGGAGCCGGTAGTACCGCCTTCTTAGAAACTGAGACGTCTACAGCCGGAGATTCTTCCGATAACTTTCTACCCTCAGGGGCAAAGGAGAATGTATGCAAAAACCATTTTGACACCTGATATTAGCCCTGGCAGCTAGATCTGCCACTGCTTTTTGCAGTTCTTGTGTTTTGTTGGCATTTGCAGTGAGCTGAGATGATCAGACATCATAATTTTGATAGCCCCCAGCCAGGTGGGCTCGTAACTCTCCTCCACATTGTCCTTAGCATTTTATGAGGACTGACTACACTGCTCACATGATAAGGAACCATATGAAAGAGGGGAGAATCTGGTATTACATACGCTGCATAACTTGTGTTTTACCATTATGAAGTACACTCAATACACATACAACACAGACTGATTTACAATGCAAGCCTGCCCTATTGCATGCAAGAGGAGACACAGAGGAAGAGAGGACACCAGCACACCCAACGCTGTAGAGCCCCAGTGCGGCTGTCAGCATTTTTACATAACAGTGAAAACTTATACAATGAATTCCCTCAGAGGAATAATATCTGTGCACAAATAGCGGCTCTCCCCCTAATCAACACCCTGTACCAGTGATCCAGCATGTGAGAAGCTGTGAGGCTGCTGCTGCTGCTTATGCAGAGGAAGGCACCAAAATGCCACTGAGCCTGCTCTGATGTAGCTCCACCCCCCGTAATGGCGCCAGAGCTACAGATAATAAGATTTTAAAACGTACCGGTAAATCTTTTTCTCCTAGTCCGTAGAGGATGCTGGGGACTCCGTAAGGACCATGGGGTATAGACGGGCTCCGCAGGAGACATGGGCACTTTGAGACCTTTAATGGGTGTGAACTGGCTCCTCCCTCTATGCCCCTCCTCCAGACTCCAGTTATAGGAACTGTGCCCAGAGGAGACGGACATTTCGAGGAAAAGGATTTTGTTAATCAAGGGTGGGACACATACCAGCTCACACCACAAAAAAACACCGTACAACATGGTATATAAGTAAACCAGTTAACAGTATGAACAACAACAGAAAACAGCAACAACCTGATTTCAACAGCAACACAACCTGTGTGTACCTTATCAATAACTATGTACAATTATTGCAGATTTCAGTCCGCACTGGGACGGGCGCCCAGCAACCTCTACGGACTAGGAGAAAAAGATTTACCGGTAGGTAAAATCTTATTTTCTCTTACGTCCTAGAGGATGCTGGGGACTCCGTAAGGACCATGGGGTTTTTACCAAAGCTCCAGACCGGGCGGGAGAGTGCGGATGACTCTGCAGCACTGATTGAGCAAACATGAGGTCTTCATCAGCCAGGGTATCAAACTTGTAGAACTTTGCAAAAGTGTTTGACCCCGACCAAGTAGCTGCTCGGCAAAGCTGTAATGCCGAGACGCCTCGGGCAGCCGCCCAAGATGAGCCCACCTTCCTAGTGGAATGGGCCTTTACCGATTTTGGTAACGGCAATCCAGCCGTAGAATGAGCCTGCTGAATCGTGTTACAGATCCAGCGTGCAATAGTCTGCTTGGAAGCAGGCGCGCCAATCTTGTTGGCCGCATACAGGACAAACAGTGCCTCTGTTTTCCCAATACGAGCCGTTCTGGCTACATAGATTTTTAAAGCCCTTACCACATCAAGGGATTTGGAATCCTCCAAGACATCCGTAGCCACCGGCACTACAATAGGATGGTTCATGTGAAACGACGAAACCACCTTGGGTAGAAATTGAGGACGAGTTCTCAAGTCTGCTCTATCTACATGGAAAATCAGATAGGGGCTCTTGTGAGACAAGGCCGCCAATTCTGATACCCGCCTTGCCGAAGCCAAGGCCAATAACATGACCACTTTCCAAGTGAGAAATTTCAAGTCAACAGTTTGAAGAGGTTCAAACCAATGTGATTTAAGGAACTATAACACCACGTTAAAGGTCCCACGGTGCCACTGGGGCACAAAAGGAGGTTGGATGTGCAGTACTCCCTTCACAAAAGTCTGCACTTCTGGAAGAGAAGCCAATTCCTTCTGAAAGAATATTGATAATGCCGAAATCTGCACCTTAATGGAGCCTAACTTCAGGCCCATATCCACTCCTGTCTGTAGAAAATGGAGAAAACGACCCAGCTGGAAATCCTCCGTAGGAGCATTCTTGGATTCACACCAAGACACATACTTCCTCCAGATACGGTGATAGTGCTTCACCGTTACCTCCTTCCTAGCTTTAAGTAGAGTAGGGATGACCTCCCCTGGAATACCTTTCCTAGCTAGGATCTGGCGTTCAACCGCCATGCCGTCAAACGTAATCGCGGTAAGTCCTGGAACACACACACGGCCCCTGTTGTAACAGGTCCTCTCTGAGAGGAAGAGGCCAAGGATCTTCCGTGAGCATTTCCTGAAGATCTGGATACCAGGCCCTTCGAGGCCAATCTGGAACAATGAGTATCGTCTAAACCTTTGTTCTTCTTCTTATTCTCAATATTTTCGAGATGAGCGGAAGTGGAGGGAACACATAGACCGCCTGATACACCCATGGTGTTACCAGCGCGTCCACCGCTATCGCCTGAGGGTCCCTTGACCTTGAACAATACGTCCGAAGCTTCTTGTTGAGGCATGACGCCATCATGTCTATTTGAGGGAGTCCCCAGCAACTTGTCACTTCTGCAAAGACCTCTTGATGAAGTCCCCACTCTCCTGGATGGAGATCGTGTCTGCTGAGGAAGTCTGCTTCCCAGTTGTCCACTCCTGGAATGAATACTGCTGACAGAGCGCTCACGTGATTTTCCGCCCAGCGAAGAATCCTGGTGGTCTCTGCCATTGCTACTCTGCTCCTTGTTCCGCCTTGTTGGTTTACATGCGCCACGGCTGTGACTTTGTCTGACTGGATCAGAACCGGTAGGTTGCGAAGAAGGTGCTCCGCCTGTCTTAGGCCGTTGTATATGGCCCTTAATTCCAGCACATTTATGTGCAGACAAGCCTCCTGGCTTGAATATATTCCCTGAAAGTTTATTCCCTGTGTGACCGCTCCCCATCCTCGGAGGTTTGCGTCCGTGGTCACGAGAACCCAATCCTGAATTCCGAACCTGCGACCCTCTAGAAGGTGAGCCCCCTGGAGCCACCACAGGAGAGAGATCCTGGCCATGGGGGACAGGCATATCAACCGATGCATTTGGAGATGGGACCCTGACCACTTGTTCAGTAGGTCCCACTGAAAAGCTCTTGCATGAAACCTGCCAAACGGAATGGCCTCGTAGGCCGCCACCATCTTTCCTAATACTCGAGCGCATTGATGAATCAATACTCTTTTTGGTTTTAGCAGATCCCTGACCATGGTCTGGATTTCCTGAGCTTTTTCCACTGGAAGAAAAACCCTCTGTCTTTCCGTATCCAGAATCATGCCTAAGAACGACAGCCGAGTTGTCAGAACCAACTGCGACTTCTGCAAATTTAGAAGCCAGCCGTGTTGTTGTAGCACCCTCAGAGAGAGCTCCACATTTTTCAGTAATTGTTCTCTCGATCTCGCTTTTATCAGGAGATCGTCCAAGTACGGGATACTTGTGACCCCCTGCTTGCGCAGGAGCACCATCATTTCTGCCATTACCTTGGTGAAAATCCTCTGGGCTGTGGAAAGCCCAAACGGCAACGTCTGAAATAGGTAATGACAATCCTGTACAGCGAATCTCAGGAACGCCTGATGTGGAGGGTATATGGGGACATGAAGGTATGCATCCTTTATGTCCAGTGAGACCATAAACTCCCCCCCATCCAGACTGGAGATCACTGCTCAGAGAGATTCCATCTTGAATTTGAATCTTCTCAAATACAGGTTTAGGGATTTTAGGTTTAGAATCAGTCTGACCGAGCCGTCCGGCTTCGGGACCACGAAAAGAGTTGAATAAAACCCCTTCCCCCGTTGTGACCGGGGAACCATGATAATCACTTGCTGTTGACACAGCTTTTGTATTGCCGCTGAAACTATTGTTCTCTCTGGGAGAGAAGCAGGTAAGGCCGATTTGAAAAATCGGTGTGGAGGCGCGCCTTTGAACTCCAGTTTGTACCCTTGGGTCACAATTCCTAGCACCCAAGGATCCAGGTCCGACTGAACCCAGACCTGGCTGAAGAGCCGAAGACGTGCCCCCACCGGTGCGGACTACCGCAGGGGAGCCCCAGCGTCATGCGGTGGATTTGGCAGAAGCCGGAGAGGACTGGGAACTAGCCGAAGCTGGTGTTCTTTTCCCTTTTCCTCTACCTCTGGCGAGGAAAGACGATCCACGCCCCTTTCTGAATTTATGAGACCGAAAGGACTGCATCTGGGGGGTAATTCTGAGTTGATCGCAGCAGGAAATTTTTTAGCAGTTGGGTAAAACCATGGCCCTCATTCCGAGTTGTTCGCTCGGTATTTTTCATCGCATCGCAGTGAGAATTCTCTTAGTGCGCATGCGTAATGTTCGCACTGCGCATGCGTCAAGTAACTTTACTAAGAAGAAAGTAATTTTACTCACGGCTTTTTCGTCGCTCCGGAGAACGCATTGTGATTGACAGGAAATGGGTGTTACTGGGCGGATGTACGGCGTTTTAGGGGCGTGTGGCAGGAAACGCTACCGTTTCCGGAAAAAACGCAGGCGTGTCTGGAGAAACGGTGGGAGTGCTTGGGCGAACGCTGGGTGTGTTTATGACGTCAGCCGGGACCGAAAAGCACTGAATTGATCGCACAGGCAGAGTAAGTCTGGAGTTACTCAGAAACTGCTAACTCGGTTTTGATCGCAATATTGCGAATACATCGGTCGCACATTTAAGATGTTTAGATTCACTCCCAGTAGGCGGCGGCTTAGCGTGTGTAACTCTGCTATAATCGCCTTGCGAGCGAACAACTCGGAATGAGGGCCCATGTGCACTGCAGGGGAGGCAGATATAACATTTGCAGAGAGAGTTATATTTGGGTGGGTTATTTTATTTCTGTGCAGGGTAAATACTGGCTGCTTTATTTTTACACTGCAAATTAGATTGCAGATTGAACACACCACACCCAAATCTAACTCTCTCTACACATGTTATATCTGCCTCCCCTGCAGTGCACATGGTTTTGCCCAATTGCTAACAGAATTCCTGCTGCGATCAACTTGGAATTACCCCCCCTGGTACTGAGGCATTTTCTTTTGCTGTGGGGGAACAAAAGGCAAAAAAGAAGACTTACCCGCGGTAGCTGTGGAAACCAGGTCCGCGAGGCCATCCCCAAACAAAACTTCACCCTTGTTAGGCAGAGCCTCCATAAGTCTCGTGGAGTCAGCATCACCAGTCCATTGACTGGTCCACAGCGACCTCCCAGCTAAAATTGCCATGGCATTGGCCCTTGATCCCAAGAGGCCAATATCCCTCGCAGCCTCCCTTAGGTATAACGCTGCGTCTTTGATGTGACCCAAAGTTAACAGAACAGTATCCCTGTCGAGGGTGGCCATGTCAGATGACAAGTTATCTGCCCAAGCAGCAATCGCGCTACTCACCCATGCCGACGCAACTGCCGGTCTGAGGAGGGCTCCCGTAGTTGCATAAATTGATTTTAAAGTGGTTTCCTGCTTGCGGTCTGCAGGATCCTTTAGTGTCGCCGTGTCCGGGGACGGTAGGGCCATTTTTTTGGATAACCGCGTCAAGGCTTTATCCACTGAGGGAGAGGATTCCCACCGTAACCTGTCCTGTGAGGGGAAAGTATACGCCATAATAATTCTCTTGAGAACCTGCAGCCTCTTGTCTGGAGTTTCCCAAGCCTTTTCAAATAGCGCGTTCAGTTCATGAGATGGGGGAAACGAAACCTCACGTTTCTTCTCTTTAAACATACAGACCCTTGTGTCCGGGACAGAAGGGTCCCCTGTGATATGTAATACACCCCTTATTGCTACAATCATGTACTGAATACTCTTGGCCACCCGTGGGTGTAACTTCACCTCATCATAGTCGACACTGGAGTCGGAATCCGTGTCGGCATCAGTGTCTGCTATCTGGGTAAAGGGACGTTTCTGGGACCCTGACGGGTTCCGAGACACAGTAATATCCATGGATTGACTCCATGCTTGGTTCTGAGACTCAGCTTTGTCCAATCTTTTATGCAATAAAGCCACACTTGCATTCAAAACCTTCCACCTGTCTACCCAATCAGCAGTCGGCGGTGCCGACGCAGTCACTATCACATTTTGATCCTCTTCCTCCCTCGAATAGCCTTCCGCCTCAGACATGTCGACACACACGTACTGACACCCCCACACACACTGAATTATAGGGGACAGACCCACAAGGAGGTCCTTTGGAGAGACAGAGAGGAAGTTTGCCAGCTCACACCCAACGCCGCTACAGTCTGAAATATAACAATACCCCAGACCTGTATAGCGCGTTTTATATATATAATATATATATCAAATCAGCACCAAATATTGTGCCCCCCCCCCCTCGTTTTGTACCCCGTTACTTGCAGATATCAGGGCAGGGTCCGGGAGCAGCGTCTCTGCAGCCAAGCTGTGGAGAAAATGGCGCTGGTTAGAGCTGAGGGACGAAGCCCCGCCCCCTCGACGGCGGGCTTCGGTCCCGCTAATATTTATACTGGCGGGGGTTTCAAATACCCTGTAATGCAGTGTATATAGCGTGCCAGTCGTTTTTATGAGGTACTCTTTGCTGCCCAGGGCGCCCCCCCTGCGCCCTGCACCCTTGCAGTGCCTAGTGTGTGTGCGGGAGCAAAGGCGCGCTGCGCGGTACCTTCCAAAGCTCTGATGTCTTCTGCCGCCTGTGAAGTCTTCTTTGTTCCTATACTCACCCGGCTTCTATCTTTCGGCTCTGTGAGGAGGACGGCGGCGCGGCTCCGGGAACGAACAGCTAGACGACACCAGTGTTCAGACCCTCTGGAGCTAATGGTGTCCAGTAGCCTAAGAAGCAAGAGCCCATCAGTCCAGGAAAGTGGGTCTGCTTCTCTCCCCTCAGACTCCCCGATGCAGGGAGTCTGTTGCCAGCAGGTCTCCCTGAACATAAAAAACCTAACAAAGTCTATTTTCTAGAGAACCTCAGTAGAGCTCCCCTAGTGTGTGACCAGTCTCCTCTGGGCACAGGATCTAACTGGAGTCTGGAGGAGGGGCATAGAGGGAGGAGCCAGTTCACGCCCATTAAAGGTCTTAAAGTGCCCATGTCTCCTGCGGAGCCCGTCTATACCCCATGGTCCTTACGGAGTCCCCAGCATCCTCTAGGACGTAAGAGAAATATATTTATACTGGCCATGTCTCCTAACCATGCTGTAGCCTCACATAAAGGATTAGTACAGCCATCGCTAGCCAGTCTCATAGTCGAGCTATAGCGGGTCCCCCCCAGGAGGGCGCTTCTGGCGCACCAGGAACCGGGGGACCCCCCTAGCGGGGCCCCCGGTTTGTACTCACCACTGACGATCACCTTCAGGCAGTGTTAGGGGTGTGCGGTGTGCTGCTGTTTCGACAGCCAAGGTGCAGTGCCCTGCCGAACAAAGCAGCTCTGCACCTTGTGAGGCCAGTGACCGCCCCCATAACTTCCACGGCGCAGGTATGGTGTTGCCCAAACAGCATACCGGAAGAAAAATAAAAGTTTTAAAATAAACTGAAGAAAACTCTGGAGCTAGCAGAGTGTGCATTCTCTCCTGAGGGCACTTTTTTTCTAAACTGCCTGTAGGAGGGGGGCATAGAGGGGAGGAGCCAGCACACCCAGTTGAGGAAATTTAAAGTGCACTGGCTCCTGTGGACCCCGTCTATACCCATTGTACTAATGTGTCCCCAATATCCCTTATGGATGCTAGAGAAATAATAATAATAATAATAATAATAAAAAACACACACACATGGTCTATCAATCATCTGTTAACTGACCTTCCCCACTGTGCTAATAATTATAACCTCACAAATGTTCCCTATTACATTGCCTCTTCATTAAATCTGAGCTTTTGACTGTGTCCTGGATTATTGATGTATGCTGAATAACATCCTTTTGTCAACTTTATATGAAGATATCCGTTTCATCTGTATAATTTAATTTGGGATTTTGATACTTCTATGTCTTCATTATCCATCATTGTTTTCCTTCTTATATGCATTGTATGACCACAATAAAAGGTTACTGCAATCTGGTCACCAGGGAAAGGTTCGGCGGCCTTGTTTGCGCCTTGGCTAAGCAAAGCACACCTACCGTTCCTTTGAATTAATTCAAAAGAAACGATGGAGAAATTTTAAAACAGCAATACCACATACTGTATTTTGCATACAATAAAATGCTTCGGATTTCTCCACGTGCATTCTTTTTAAATGTATCAGTTTCCTTTATACTTTTTTTTCTCATCAAGTCTCATTGTTTTGTACATGACCACTGTACAAAGAGCTTGTTTGCAGCACAAATTACCACCATAGGGGGTGATCAGACATACAGTATCTAGCCCAGGGTGCAGACTTAACATCTTAGGTGACTGCAATGGTTGGACAACAATCAAGCAGGAACTCACAGATCTTGGCTCCATGGTAGACACACCTTTGCTTCATTTTATGTTAAACTGGTAAAGATAATGCACAGCAAGGGAACAGCTCAAGTTCTATTCACCTGATTTGCTTCATGTTGCCCTATGAATAAGCGAATCTATAGTCTTACTGTATGAAGACTAAAGGCCCATACACACTGGGCGATTTTGAGCTCAGAGTAGCTCACTTTTGGCACTTTGAGCTCAAACGTGTCCAGTGTTTATGGACTAGCGATGAGCACTGATGCACGCTCCCGCATCATCGCTGGTCGCCGCCGTTCGTCGGGATGTTTGTACAGCCGACTGAAGCACTTTCCAGATTCTCCTACTGTGGAAACTGCTTCACCCACCCGTGGACATTGCTGGCACAGGGAAAATAGCTCAGTGTGTATGCACCTTTAGATTAGACTAAAAAACGAAATATTAACCTCTTCTATATGTACAGTGTTAACAGACAATTGATTTGCACTTTGTACATGTGGCCTACTGGACTTAGGGGGCCATTCCGAACTGATCGCATGCTGCAGTTTTTTGCAGCCGTGCGATTGGGTCACAACAGCGCATGCATGCGAGTCGCAATGCACAGGCGCGTTGCTGTCCGGCGACGGCTGTCGCTGGACAGCGACGAGAAGAACGAACAAAGCGCTCGCAGCGGCGAACGCAAGAAGATTGACAGGAAGAGGCCGGCCGGGGGTGTCAACTTACAATTTACTGGGAGTGTCGAAGAAAACGCAGGCGTGCCTGGCTGTTTGCAGGGAGGGATCCTGACGACAGCTCCAGGAAGGATCATCGCAGTGGGCGATTAAGTCTTGAGCTGTGCAGAGACTGCACAAACTTTTTGCTTGTGCAGCTCTCTGCACAGCCGATCACAGCCCTGCACAGCTCTAACCCCCTTCCCTGTAGGCGGCGATTACCTGGTCGCAGCAGTGCAAAAAAATAGCCTGCGTGCGACCAGGTCGAAATGACCCCCTTAGTTGTGTTCAGCAGGCAAAAGTGGGACAAGGAAAGTGGATGGTCCATGGAGGCATTGCGGTCACTACACCTGAGCGGCATGAACACTGCATGGATGCCAATATGGAACGAATACAAATGTGGCTCAGATCAAATGTTCCAAAGGATCTCTGGCTGGTCAGTGTATGTGAGCACCATGTTTGGATTTAGCAAGATATTTACAAACTCCATTCTTTACATGCATAATACAGGATACATGAGAAAGCTGAATTATTTCACATCTTAATAAAGCAAGAGATTGACAATTTCAGTTAGCAGCGGTAATTTACCACGCCGGAAAGGGTGGTAGCTATTCAATTACAGATCCTTTTCTTTGCGCATTAACCCATAGAATCCAGGGTAAGTTCCCATGCATATGGGTTTACAGCTTTGCAGGACACGCGATCAGGGCATTTAAAGCAAATTTCTGTTTGAGCCTCCGCAGGCTTAAATAGAAATCCGCCTCAATTGCAGCCTGCAATGTGCTCTAAATGAATAGCCTCGGAAGATCAAATTAGCCTGCTGTAATTAACCGTGGCTAAATGAATTCGGCCCAAATCATTTGATGAATCCATCTATCTTCCCTCTCACCCAAACTATCCCTCCTGTAGAACACACATATATATATATATATATATATATATAATTTGTGTTCAGCTGCAAAATCGATAACATATTGCTATAATAGTCAAACAGAATCCTAAAAAAAAACACCATAAACGGCATACCATTCTCTCCATCTCATGCTGCTCTTGGTGTTAAAAAAATAAATAAGATTATTGAAGGTTTATATTAAGTAGGATTCTACACTTCCTGACTACTGCAGATGTTACTGTTTGTGCTCACGCTGTAAGTTAGAAAGAAGTCACCCAGAAGCTCTAGGACCACGCAGAACAGATCAGCGCATTACTCCTAATCACACAGACCCCACATTAGGGATACATTAGTGTGACACTATGACAAGTATTTATATTATATTATCGCTGCTCACACTTACATAACACTTCACAGCTGCGTATTATTCATTCTCACACCCAAGTTTGCTTACGTAGAGACACCAGCTGTACACATGTATACAGTCCGGTCCCAGCTGTGTACCAGCGCTGTGCTTGTGGCTGCCTGCAATGACCTGCGCTTACTGATCCCATGTTATGGCAGCATGCAATCTATGGCAGACAATCACACACACGTGGGACTGCAGCCACATTTAATAATAAGCCATGATATAAGAACAGGAGATATGATATGAGAGCTGCAGCTGCTGTATATAGGAGCATGCAGTGAGTCACCTGGTTGCTCCGCAGGGATCAGCGTGTGCCGGGGGATAATGATGATAGATCCTCACCCTCCTCTGCAGCTACTAGCACTGTACACTGTATATCTAGTAGTGTATGCTGCTGCTGTACCAGCTCCCGCCGGGATGTCGTCACCTCCGGTACATGCTGGCCCATAGGAAGTGTATGTCTCATTCCCCATGGCATGTTGTCTCTCCCTCCCAGTCCCCATGCCCATGGCCGGTAGCAGCAGCCCACCACCGCCGGCACCGAGCTGTGGCTGTAAGGGGATCCGCTCCTGCCTGCAGTGCGAGTCTCCGGGCCGGGCTCTGCCCAGGGGGGCACACCAGGTACAGCCACTAGCAGAGTCGTTACTCCATGTCTGCTGCTCATCCTATAGTCACTGGCTCAGGTGTGTGTTGAACTACAAATCCCAGCAAATCCATTAGCGATCTATAATTACGCATCCTGTGACTGGTTATGGGACTGCAGCTACAGAGTATACTCCCTAGTTCTACCCACAAAGGGGAGACTCCTGTGGCTGGCAGCATGTCACATAGAAGACACTATGCCAGTGTTCCCCAAATTCCTTTGCTGTCAGCACACATGGTATCTGGTCAACATTCTGAATGCCGACATACACTTAGGTCAACATGGTTAAAATGTTGACATGTTCAGCATGTCAACACCAGAATTTTGAAATATATTTATTTTTGGTTCCTTGTTAGGCTAAATTAAGCAAAACCATATGACGACCTAAGTGTCTGTCAACATATTGGTTGTCGACCTACTGTCCATGTCGACATTAGGAATGTTGTCTAGTCATAACTCTCACACACCACATATAGCACACACTATACCAGGGTCTCCCAAACTCTGCCATTACAGTCCAGGTTTTAAGGATGTCCATGCTTGAGCACAGGGGACTTAATTAGTACCTTGGTCAACTTGATTTAATCATCAGGACTGGAGAATGGATATCCTTAAAACCTGGACTGCAGTGACAGACTTGGGGAAACCCTGTACTATACATAGTGGCAGTTTCCAGCAACTGAAATTAAGTAAGTCCGCACATTGGGGGTCATTCCGAGTTGATCGCAGGATGCAATTTTTTGCAGCCCGTGCGATCAGATAGGGGCCACCTATAAGAGAGTGTATTTTAGCTTAGCAAGTGTGCGAACCCGTGTGCAGGGGAGCTGTGCCAAAAAGTTGTGCAGTTTCAGAGTAGCTCTGAACTTACTCAGCCACTGCGATCACTTCAGCCTGTAAGGTCCCGGAATTGATGTCAGACACCCGCCCTGCAAACTCCTGGACACGCCTGCGTTTTCGTCGACACTCCCATAAAACGGTCAGTTGCCACCCGGGAACGCTTCCTGCTGTCAGTCACCTTGCATTTGGCGCTGCAATCCCGATCTTCGTTAGTTTCATCGCTGCCCGGCGTCCCCCATCGCCGGGCAGCGACGTGCCTGCAGCGCAAGCGCAGTTCGGTGCCGATCACACAGCTGCGGAAAAATGCAGCGTGCGATTGGGTCGGAATGACCCCCATTGTTAGTACATTATACACAGACATGACCTGATGACACTCTGTAACTTTAATGTTTCCACATCGGCATGCTCACTTTTTTTTCTTTTTTCTTTCAAAGAAAGCCTATGTTATAAGCCAGTTCACTTTACTGTTTGTGTTGTTTTCCAGACCAAGTCATTTATATATATCCCAGAGCACGGCATAGCTCAGGGAATACAGAACACACATTCAGATGGGTGGTGGTTTCCCTTCCCTGGTGTGGGTCTGATAGAAGATTTTGTGACAGAAGATGAGGAAAAAGAGATGGTACATGCCATGGACCAGGACGAATGGAGAATTTCACAGTCCGGGAGAAGGAAACAGGTAAATATAATTGAATTAACCGTTTTTTCCCCTATTGTATTATTTATCTCCTGTCTGTGATGATCTCTGTATTAAAATAGGTGGCAATACAACAATCAGTAGAACAGGGCTCAACAAAGTCCAGGCATCAGGTTACCCTGGTGACATGACAACATTCTAATTGTAAAGCGCAACGGAATATGCTGCGCTATATAAGAAACTGCTAATAAATAAATAATAAATAAAATGGGTGCCCAGCTGTCCCCAGTCTCCTGGTCCAGCTGCATACCCATGTCCTGTCAGGCTTCTCTCTCACTGCTCGAGTGGAGGTAAGATAGAATTTGATGGCAGATAAGAGCCACTTGGTCAATCTAGTCTGCTCCTTTTTTATCCTTTAGCTGACGTCAGACACATGCCCCGAAAACTGCCATGACATGCCTGCATTTTATCAACCACTCCCCAGTAAAACCATGTTAACACCCCCAAACTGTCACTGTGCGTAAGAATACTCACTGCGTGCAAGATCGCAGTGACACCTTGATGCATGCACAATGCCAACGCAGCACATGCAGTCTGCCGATAATCAATTCCATGGAACATTGGCTTTGTGTATTTCTCTGAATCAGGCCCTTAGTCTCTACCACCACTGATAAATCCATTCTGGCATTATTTCACCAATCTGAATGATTACATGGCACTCTGATTATCTGCAAGACTGTTACTGTGATGTGTCTTTCAGGATAAATTTCCTTGACGTCTCTACTTGTGACACTCACCCTAGCACCGTGCTCCATTAGGCTAGAGCTAGCGCTTGGGTTTGGTCATTGCGCCTGGACCACCCTGGGAGCCAGGTCACATGCAGCACCGATAGGTAATATTTCTCTGGAAAAGTGTTTTTGTTCACTACTAAATTTTGGTCCTGACTACTGCCATTTCTGGAACTTGCTGACATGTAGCCATATTCAGCTTTGCCACATCGCGCGCCTGTTTGTGACTTTTTGCAGCTGCTGATCACTCCATTTATGCCAAAGGGTGGGTGTACCTGTCACGAGCACACCAATCGCGCCAGCTATGCCATGATACGTATGCATTGTGCAAAGCCGAGCGTGGCTATATCTGTAGCTATAGCTAGTGGTAGATCACCTCCAAATACGTTTATAGAAAATATATGCTGCCCTCTCCTTCCCTTACTTTTATTGAACTAACAGGTATTATAGCCCCAGCGGTTTAGCTATGTATTGTATGTGTCAGCTGGTTGTGCAGGTGCTAGGGCCAGACCAATCACAGTTATATCATGTCTCCCCTCCATGCACAGTAGAGCCTAGCTGAAAGAACCCCACCACAATACTTCATGTTACAGAGGTCTAGATAAATCATAAATGCCAAAAAAGGTGAACAGATTCAGTTATATAGGAGAGAGACTTGTTTGCTTTATTCTAGATGTGGTTATGACTATTTAAACGGGATGTAGTTATGTGACCAGCAGGGTATCCGTTCACATGGTCGACCATGTTATGGTCGACAGTCATTAGGTCGACCACTATTGGTCGACATGGACACATGGTCGACACATGAAAAGGTCGACATGATTTTTTTAACTTTTTTTTCTTTTGGGGAACTTTTCCATACTTTACGATCCACGTGGACTACGGTTGGAACGGTAATCTGTGCCGAGCGAAGCGGTAGCGGAGCGAAGGCACCATGCCCGAAGCATGGCGAGCGAAGCGGTGCACTAATTGGGGTTCCCAGTCACTTTACGCAAAAAACGACACCAAAAAAAGTTAAAAAACTCATGTCGACTTTTTTTTAATGTGTCGACCATGTGTCCATGTCGACCAATAGTGGTCGACCTAATGACTGTCGACCATAACATGGTCGACCATTCATACCGGAACTACCAGCAGTCAGGAGACCGTATGTCACATTACCGACAGCTAAATTCTGCCAGTCAGCATGCTGACTAGCAGGGACTATTCCCACTTGTGGATGTCCACGATACCCATACAGTGGGAATAGAACCTGTGGCGAGCACCCCAGCAAGGGGCTTGTTGCGCTCCCACCCCCCACCACCACCACCATCCCCCCGGCATTCCGCTGCAACGGTAACATATACCCAACCCATTTAAACTATACCAAAATTAGTATTAAAAAAAAAAAAAAGGTTTGTATTTAGCTATAACTAAATAATGTTTTTTGTTGTTTTTTTTTTGTATACAGGATTTTGGTCCAAAGGTAAACTTTAAGAAACAGAAAATAAAGGTTGGCAACTTCACCGGCCTTCCTAGTTTCAGCAGAGTTCTCTGGGAAAGGATGAAGAATCACACTGTCCTTCAAGGGTTCTGGCCAGTTGAGCAGTGTAATCTGGATTACAATTCAGATAGAGGATCCGCTATTGACCCCCACTATGACGACTCTTGGCTTTGGGGTGAAAGACTAGTCAGCTTAAATCTTCTTTCAAGTACTTTGCTCACTATGACCAGTTCCTCGGCAGATAGTCTGCAGCTGATCTCTACTTCAGATTGCTGTGACCCAAGTGGAATACTTACTCACAATGTTAATGATTTCAGTTCTGTAAATAATGCACAGCCTGGCTTCGAGGACTACACAGCGCACATCAAACCAAAGACTACCTCAGTTCCACATAGTGATGTGGAAGTAGCCATATGTTTACCAAGAAGGTCCCTAGTGGTTTTATATGGAGATGCGCGTCACTGCTGGAAGCATGCTATACATCGTGAACACATCCAGCAACGCAGAGTTTGCAGCACATTCAGGGAACTGGCCGCAGAGTTCAGTACAGGTGGCGAGGAGGAGAAGCTAGGACAGATGCTGCTGGATATAGCGCTGGGCTTCCAGGGAAAATCAGTTTAGTGCTAGGTTCAATCCCGAAAATATATATATTTTTTTATATATTTATATATACACTGCTCAAAAAAATAAAGGGAACACTAAAATAACACATCCTAGATCTGAATGAAATATTCTTATTAAATACTGTGTTCTTTACATAGTTGAATGTGCTGACAACAAAATCACACAAAAATTATCAATGGAAATCAAAATAAGAATTTACTTACCGATAATTCTATTTCTCATAGTCCGTAGTGGATGCTGGGACTCCGTAAGGACCAGGGGGATAGCGGCTCCGCAGGAGACTGGGCACAAAAGTAAAAGCTTGAACTAGCTGGTGTGCACTGGCTCCTCCCCCTATGACCCTCCTCCAAGCCTCAGTTAGGATACTGTGCCCGGACGAGCGTACATAATAAGGAAGGATATTGAATCCCGGGTAAGACTCATACCAGCCACACCAATCACACCGTACAACCTGTGATCTGAACCCAGTTAACAGTATGATAAACGAAGGAGCCTCTGAAAAGATGGCTCACAACAATAATAACCCGAATTTTGTAACAATAACTATATACAAGTATTGCAGACAATCCGCACTTGGGATGGGCGCCCAGCATCCACTACGGACTATGAGAAATAGAATTATCGGTAAGTAAATTCTTATTTTCTCTAACGTCCTAAGTGGATGCTGGGACTCCGTAAGGACCATGGGGATTATACCAAAGCTCCCAAACGGGCGGGAGAGTGCGGATGACTCTGCAGCACCGAATGAGAGAACTCCAGGTCCTCCTCAGCCAGGGTATCAAATTTGTAGAATTTAGCAAACGTGTTTGCCCCTGACCAAGTAGCTGCTCGGCAAAGTTGTAAAGCCGAGACCCCTCGGGCAGCCGCCCAAGATGAGCCCACCTTCCTTGTGGAATGGGCTTTTACAGATTTTGGCTGTGGCAGGCCTGCCACAGAATGTGCAAGCTGAATTGTACTACAAATCCAACGAGCAATCGTCTGCTTAGAAGCAGGAGCACCCAGCTTGTTGGGTGCATACAGGATAAACAGCGAGTCAGATTTCCTGACTCCAGCCGTCCTGGAAATATATATTTTCAGGGCCCTGACTACGTCCAGTAACTTGGAGTCTTCCAAGTCCCTAGTAGCCGCAGGCACCACAATAGGCTGGTTCACGTGAAACGCTGAAACCACCTTTGGGAGAAATTGAGGACGAGTCCTCAATTCTGCCCTATCCGTGTGAAAAATCAGGTAAGGGCTTTTATAAGATAAAGCCGCCAATTCTGAGACACGCCTGGCTGAAGCCAGGGCTAACAGCATTACCACCTTCCATGTGAGATATTTTAATTCCACAGTGGTGAGTGGTTCAAACCAATGTGATTTTAGGAACCCCAAAACCACATTGAGATCCCAAGGTGCCACCGGGGGCACAAAAGGAGGCTGTATATGCAGTACCCCTTTGACAAACGTCTGGACTTCAGGCACAGAAGCCAGTTCTTTTTGGAAGAAAATCGACAGGGCCGAAATTTGAACCTTAATGGACCCTAATTTTAGGCCCATAGACAGTCCTGTTTGCAGGAAATGTAGGAAGCGACCCAGTTGAAATTCCTCTGTAGGGGCCTCTTTGGCCTCACACCACGCAACATATTTTCGCCAAATGCGGTGATAATGTTTTGCGGTTACATCCTTCCTGGCCTTTATCAGGGTAGGGATGACTTCTTCTGGAATGCCTTTTTCCTTCAGGATCCGGCATTCAACCGCCATGCCGTCAAACGCAGCCGCGGTAAGTCTTGGAACAGACAAGGTCCCTGCTGGAGCAGGTCCTTTCTTAGAGGTAGAGGCCACGGGTCCTCCGTGAGCATCTCTTGAAGTTCCGGGTACCAAGTCCTTCTTGGCCAATCCGGAACCACGAGTATAGTTCTTACTCCTCTCCTTTTTATGATTCTCAGTACTTTTGGTATGAGAGGCAGAGGAGGGAACACATACACTGACTGGTACACCCATGGTGTTACCAGAGCGTCCACCGCTATTGCCTGAGGGTCCCTTGACCTGGCGCAATATCTGTCTAGTTTTTTGTTGAGACGGGACGCCATCATGTCCACCTTTGGTTTTTCCCAACGGTTTACCATCTCTTGGAAGACTTCTGGATGAAGTCCCCACTCCCCCGGGTGAAGGTCGTGTCTGCTGAGGAAGTCCGCTTCCCAGTTGTCCACTCCCGGAATGAACACTGCTGACAGTGCTATCACATGATTCTCCGCCCAGCGAAGAATCCTTGCAGCTTCTGCCATCGCCCTCCTGCTTCTCGTGCCGCCCTGTCTGTTTACGTGGGCGACTGACGTGATGTTGTCCGATTGGATCAATACCGCCTGACCCTGAAGCAGGGGTTTTGCTTGAGTTAGAGCATTGTAAATGGCCCTTAGTTCCAGAATGTTTATATGAAGAGATGTTTCCATGCTTGACCACAAGCCCAGGAAATTTTGTCCCTGTGTGACTGCTCCCCAGCCTCTCAGGCTGGCATCTGTGGTTACCAGGATCCAATCCTGAATGCCGAATCTGCGGCCCTCTAGTAGATGAGCACTCTGCAGCCACCACAGAAGAGACACCCTTGTCCTTGGCGACAGGGTTATCCGCTGATGCATCTGAAGATGCGATCCGGACCATTTGTCCAGAAGATCCCACTGAAACGTTCTTGCATGGAATCTTCCGAATGGAATCGCTTCGTAAGAAGCCACCATTTTTCCCAGGACCCTCGTGCACTGATGCACTGACACCTGGCCTGGTTTTAGGAGATTCCTGACTAGCTCGGATAACTCCCTGGCCTTCTCCTCTGGGAGAAACACCTTTTTCTGGACTGTGTCCAGAATCATTCCTAGGAACAGGAGACGTGTCGTTGGAATCAGCTGCGATTTTGGAATATTTAGAATCCACCCGTGCTGACATAACACTAACTGAGATAGTGCTACTCCGACTTCTAACTGTTCCCTGGACCTTGCCCTTATCAGGAGATCGTCCAAGTAAGGGATAATTAAAACGCCTTTTCTTCGAAGAAGAATCATCATTTCGGCCATTACCTTGGTAAAGACCCGAGGTGCCGTGGACAATCCAAACGGCAGCGTCTGAAACTGATGACAGTTTTGTACTACAAACCTGAGGTACCCTTGGTGAGAAGGGTAGATTGGGACGTGGAGATAAGCATCTTTGATGTCCAGAGACACCATATAGTCCCCTTCTTCCAGGTTTGCTATCACTGCTCTGAGTGACTCCATCTTGAATTTGAACCTCTTTATGTAAGTGTTCAAGGATTTTAGATTTAAAATTGGTCTCACCGAGCCGTCCGGCTTCGGTACCACAAACAGCGTGGAATAATACCCCTTTCCCTGTTGTAGGAGAGGTACCTTGATTATCACCTGCTGGTAATACAGCTTGTGAATGGCTTCCAAAACTGCCTCCCTGTCGGAGGGAGACTTTGGTAGAGCAGACTTCAGGAACCGGCGAGGGGGAGACGTCTCGAATTCCAGTTTGTACCCCTGTGATACTACCTGCAGAATCCAGGGGTCCACTTGCGAGTGAGCCCACTGCGCGTTGAAATTTTTGAGACGGGCCCCCACCGTGTCCGAGTCCGCTTGTAAAGCCCCAGCGTCATGCTGAAGACTTGGCAGAAGCAGAGGAGGGCTTCTGCTCCTGCGAAGAGGCTGCCTGGTGCAGTCTTTTTCCTCTTCCTCTGCCCCGGGGCAGAAATGAGTGGCCTTTTGCCCGCCTGTACTTATGGGGAGGAAAGGACTGAGTTTGAAAAGACGGTGTCTTTTTCTGCTGAGAGGTGACCTGGGGTAAAAAGGTGGACTTTCCGGCCGTTGCCGTGGCCACCAGGTCCGATAGACCGGCCCCAAATAACTCCTCCCCTTTAAACGGCAATACTTCCATATGTCGTTTGGAATCCGCATCCCCTGACCACTGTCGCGTCCATAACGCTCTTCTGGCAGAAATGGACATAGCACTCACTCTTGATGCCAGGGTGCAAATATCCCTCTGTGCATCACGCATATATAGTAATGCATCCTTCAAATGCTCTATAGTTAGTAATATACTGTCCCTATCCAGGGTATCAATATTTTCAGTCAGGGAATCCGACCACGCAACTCCAGCACTGCACATCCAGGCTGATGCGATTGCTGGTCGCAGTATAACACCAGTATGTGTGTATATACCCTTCAGGATATTTTCCAGCCTTCTATCCGCTGGTTCTTTGAGGGGGGCCGTATCAGGAGACGGTAACGCTACTTGTTTAGATAAACGTGTGAGCGCTTTATCTACTCTAGGGGGTGTTTCCCAACGCGCCCTAACCTCTGGCGGGAAAGGGTATAGTGCCAATAATTTATTAGAAATTAGCACTTTTTTATCGGGGGAAACCCACGCTTTATCACACACCTCATTTAATTCATCTGACTCAGGAAAAGCTACTGGTAGTTTTTTCACTCCCCACATAATACCCTTCTTTGTGGTACTTGTAGTGTCAGAAATGTTCAATGCCTCCTTCATTGCCGTGATCATGTAACGTGTGGCCCTACTGGACATTACGTTTGTCTCCTCACCGTCGACACTGGACTCAGTATCCGTGTCTGGGTCTGTGTCGACCCACTGAGGTAACGGGCGTTTAAAACCTAAAATAAACTTTTACTCTAAGCAGCTCAGGAGAGCCACCTAGCATGCACCCTTCTCGTTCGGGCACAAAAATCTAACTGAGGCTTGGAGGAGGGTCATGGGGGGAGGAGCCAGTGCACACCAGCTAGTTCAAGCTTTTACTTTTGTGCCCAGTCTCCTGCGGAGCCGCTATCCCCCTGGTCCTTACGGAGTCCCAGCATCCACTTAGGACGTTAGAGAAATTTATTAACCCATGGAGGTCTAGATTTGGAGTCACCCTCAAAATTAAAGTGGAAAAACACACTACAGGCTGATCCAACTTTGATGTAATGTCCTTAAAACAAGTCAAAATTAGGCTCAGTAGTGTCTGTGGCCTCCTCGTGCCTGTATGACCTCTCTACAACGCCTGGGCATGCTCCTGATGAGGTGGCGGATGGTCTCCTGAGGGATCTCCTCCCAGACCTGGACTAAAGCATCCGCCAACTCCTGGACAGTCTGTGGTGCAACGTGGCATTGGTGGATGGAGCGAGACATGATGTCCCAGATGTGCTCAATTGGATTCAAGTCTGGGGAATGGGTGGGCCAGTCCATAGCATCAATGCCTTCGTCTTGCAGGAACTGCTGACACACTCCAGCCACATGAGGTCTAGCATTGTCTTGCATTAGGAGGAACCCAGGGCCAACCGCACCAGAATATGGTCTCACAAGGGGTCTGAGGATCTCATCTCGGTACCTAATGGCAGTCAGGCTACCTCTGGCGAGCACATGGAGGGCTGTGCGGCCCCCCAAAGAAATGCCACGCCACACCATTACTGACCCACTGCCAAACCGGTCATGCTGGAGGATGTTGCAGGCAGCAGAACGTTCTCCTTGTCGTCTCCAGACTTTGTCACGTCTGTTACATGTGCTCAGTGAGAACCTGCTTTCATCTGTGAATAGCACAGGGCGCCAGTGGCGAATTTGCCAATCTTGGTGTTCTCTGGCAAATGCCAAACGTCCTGCACGGTGTTGGGCTGTAAGCACAACCCCCACCTGTGGGTGTCGGGCCCTCATACCACCCTCATGAGGTCTGTTTCTGATCGTTTGAGTAGACACATGCACATTTGTGGCTTGCTGGAGGTCATTTTGCAGGGCTCTGGCAGTGCTCCTCCTGTTCCTCCTTGCACAAAGGCGGAGGTAGCGGTCCTGCTGCTGGGTTGTTGCCCTCCTACGGCCTCCTCCACGTCTCCTGATGTACTGGCCTATCTCCTGGTAGCGCCTCCATGCTCTGGACACTACGCTGACAGACACAGCAAACCTTCTTGCCACAGCTCGCATTGATGTGCCATCCTGGATGAGTTGCACTACCTGAGCCACTTGTGTGGGTTGTAGGGAGGTCATACAGGCACATGGAGGCCACATACACTACTGAGCCTCATTTTGACTTGTTTTAAGGACATTACATCAAAGTTGGATCAGCCTGTAGTGTGTTTTTCCACTTTAATTTTGAGGGTGACTCCAAATCCAGACCTCCATGGGTTAATAAATTTGATTTCCATTGATAATTTTTGTGTGATTTTGTTGTCAGCACATTCAACTATGTAAAGAACAAAGTATTTAATAAGAATATTTCATTCATTCACATCTAGGATATGTTATTTTAGTGTTCCCTTTATTTTTTTGAGCAGTGTATATATTTTTTTCATATCTCCCCTGATATATGAATTCCTGATCCACTCTACCATGCACTCCAGCTACGATAACTGTAGTTTGGCCCCTTATTGACAGCAGGGGGCCATTTTTTGCCTTACTTTAGGGGTATGTCAATTGAATAGGCACCATTTATGCCACGCAACAGGTGCGACATGACAAACATATGCATAATTAGAGCCCCCCCCTTTAAGTCAGAGTTTACATTTGCTACACAGCCAAGGGTTCAGTATGACTTATCGATGGATGGGATGCCGGCAGTCAGTATACAGACAGTGACATCCCGTACATCAGAATCCCGACAGTCCCCCATTAAGCCCTCTAACCCTCCCCACTTGGTGCCTAACCCTTCCCCGCTGCCTAAACCTAACCCTCCGTGTTTGGTGCCTAACCTTCCCTACTCGGTCCTTAACCCTAACCCCCCTTTTTCTGCTTAAACCTGCATCCTGCTGTCATGACGATCGGGATGTCGGTTGACGGTACTTTGACGCCAACATCCCGTTTCACGTTAGTGTCCTGACGCTGGGATTGCGTCCTCCTTTGGGATTCCGGCGTCGGTATATTGACCACCGAGGATCCCGTTCGTCGGGAAGCTAACTGCTTCCCACAACCAGTATCACTAGGGCAGCCTAACCAAAGTGGACACAGTGATATGACAGTAGTCAAACAAGGTAAAAATAACCAGGTTCTCACTATTGTAACTTTTCTGATGGCATAGTAAGGGATTAAGTAATTTTACATATTGTTTTAGATCAATTTGTATTTTAAGTTTGACCATTTAATGCTAGATACTTATTTTTAATTATACTTTTAATGTATAATTATTAAATTATTTTCCGATTCTTGGATATAACATACAATTATATGGTAAACAAATTTAAGATATACAAAACTTTTAAATTAAACCTTTATAAACAAATTCTAGTGCGTCATTTCTATTATGTGTCTAAGTTTTTAATACACATAGTTTTAAAAGAACTAGTACTTAAAAATGTATTTCTTATTTGAGTAGACGCAGTGTTCTTATATTCCTCAAACTTCACGTGATTACTCATACATGTAAAGACTGACACAGGACAGGGTCATCTTATAACACACAGTACCTCGTCTATAATACACAGTGGAGTCAGGTACGCAGTTTGTGGCTGGAAGCCATATTCAGCTTTTCAAATCAATAAAGCCTTGGAGGTGCATTCACACAAAATGACTGCCCACGTCATGATCAACTAGTAAATTGTGACAGACTGTTTGGCCATGTCTGCTGTAACCAATAGTGGTGTTTTTATTCTAGTACAGTGTAGAAAATCAAAACAAATACAGTAGAGGATCATGGGTAATGTGACTGTTCCTTGTTTTATACATACACAAACGTCCCTCACTGTATTTAATGACATATGAATGGAATAAACTTCAAGATCAAAACAAGATTTGATTTAAAACCTATGCGCTTCAACATTGGAGCTTTTTACTTCAGCTAATAAGGCTATATTTAGCCGGACCTTTTTCCTATCTTTTTAATTACCCCATAAGGTCCTTCCACCAGCTCCAGGAACATGGGAAATAAGGCAAGTCCTGGTTCTCCACTCCAGCCACAGGCGCTCTTATGTTACAGCTCCTTATTGTACAGCTACCTGCGCACCATTTTTTCACAAAAATTCACATCCATTATCATTTTAACCAAATTACACAGAGCCATGAGAAGATGTGTGTCAGCACTGTACATTGCCATGGGAACACTGACAGTCACTGTGAACTGTTGCTCTGTTTAGTAACTGATTCCTTTTCTAAGTGTGCAATAATGTTACCTCCTGTATCTCTGTGCGGAGTAGGATGCAAGCGTATAGTCACTGAAAACTGCTCTACATTTATAACTCATCAAGTCACGCTTTCATACGTAACATAAGTTCAGTAACAAACCCGAACATTGTCCATTCCATACTTGTAGTCTTTTGGCATACAATCCTTACAGGTGGTAAGAATCAACTGCAGTACATAACACAATTCTTAATAAAAAATATACATATTTTCCCATTTGAGGTAAAGTCCAAAATAGTTTTCTATTTTCCACTGATGAGCATAATGGACTATTCATCTGAGTCTCCCTCTTCTTCTGAGCGGGACTCCCCAGCCTTCTGTGACTGCTTCCCATCTGTGCTTGCATCTAATTTGAAATACAAATAAAAACATAAGAAATAAGGCTATGACCAAATGATTCCTTTTTCTCGGATATATTTGTTAAACTACAGGATTGGATGGAGGGAGTTCTGATTATAGGGGGAGACCTTAATATTGCAATGAATCCGCTACTAGATGTATCTGGTGGCCCCAGACAGCTAAACTACAATAGATCCATGCCACCCTCCCTGTCCCTAATGCAAGACTCTTTACAACTCCTGGACCCATGGAGATTTCTCCACCCTGACTCTAGGGAATATTCCTTCTTCTCACACCCCCACAAAACATTCTCCAGACTAGATTATTGGCTAATACTTGTCTCTTCAATACATAGAATAATAGATTCCACCATAGCTAGTATTCTCATATCTGACCATGCCCCCATCACCTTGACAATAACACTATCCACGCCCCGACAATACTCATACATCTGGAGATTCCCTGAATATCTCGCCACTTCTGAGGACTTCAAACTCTTTTTATCACAATCATACCTCAACTACACACATGATAATGCAACACATATTAATGACATAAATCTTTTCTGGCAGGCCTCTAAACCCGTTCTTAGAGGGCAAATTATTTCATATGTTGCCACCAGAAAGAGGCAACTTCGGGAAAGGATGACAGAGGCATCCCTCCAGGTCGCCTCGGCCTATTCCCAACTGTTGACTGATCCATCTGAAACTAACAGAAAATTATATAAAGATACCAAACTGATACACGACACTCTCTGTGCTGAACAGGCCAAGCTATTCCTCTCCTTCCAATCCAACAAATATTTTCGCTGGGGTAATCGCCCAGGGAAGTTATTGGCAAACATGGTAAAAACCCATGCAACACCTAAACATATCTCCTCAATTAGAGACACAGGCAGACCCCCTTCAGTGACACAGGAACAAATTAGCGACACTTTTCTGACTTTCTTTGAAAAATTGTACACCGCACCGCCAGACCACCCCACGGCTAGCATGGACTTTCTGATACAGGCTAATCTCCCCACACTCTCAGAGAGCGATAGAGAATTTCTTACCAACCCCGTTACTGCTGCAGAATTAGAATCGACCATCAAATCTCTAGCAAATGGGAAATCCCCAGGGCCCGACGGTATGTCGGCGGCCTATTACAAGCCACTTCTCCCACATTTAAGTGAACACCTCAGGCAACTGTATAATGCGCTCTTGAAGGGACACCCTGCCCCAACAGGCTTTAACACAGCCCGAGTTATAGTCCTCCCTAAACCTAATAAAGACCATACATTAGTTTCATCCTACCGGCCAATATCACTACTAAACCAAGACTTTAAAATATTCACAAAGATTCTTGCCTCCCGTCTCCAAGTGATCTTACCCAAATTGCTACATCCTGCGCAGACAGGATTCATGCGTAATAGACACTCAGTACATAATGTTCGCTCACTACTGGCAGCCATGTATAAAACGCATAACTCATTAGAGCAGGACAATATGGTATTGAGCTGTGATGCAGATAAAGCCTTTGACCGAGTGTCTTGGGCCCACATAGACAGATTACTTGGACTTCAAAATTTCGGTCTTGATTTCATTAAGGTATTCCACACCATCTATCAAACACCCCAGGCCTTCTTGACAGTAAATGATCACAACTCAAGACTATTCTCCTTATATCGAGGTACCAGACAGGGATGCCCCTTATCCCCCCTCTTATTTAACTTGGCCTTAGACCCTCTCCTTCGCCATTTCTATAAAGAACACAGATGGCACGGTATAAAACTAGCTGATCATGAAATTAAATTCTCAGCATTCGCAGATGACATTTTACTTTATTTTAGCAACCCCCGAAAAGCCATACCACACTTACTCGACATCCTAGACTCATTCGAACTAGTTTCCGGATTTAAAATTAATCACTCCAAAACGGAGGCCTTGGCTTTCTTTCCCTCAATAAAAATAGGGTGGGGAGACACGTTCCCATTTCACTGGGCCACAAACAATTGTATTACTTACCTAGGGATTATATTCCCTGATCACCCATCCAAGCTATACTCACTTAATTACCCCCCACTATTCGCTAGGACATATACAGATTTTGCCAGATGGAACCACCTTTCTCTCACATATACGGGCAGAAGTCACTTATACAAAACGATAAGCTTTCCCCGCTTCCTTTATGTATTACAGATGCTCCCGCTGATTCCACCTAAACACATGTTAGCTCAATTAGACAAAGCACTGTCCAAATTTATTTGGGCAAACAAACACCCTCGATTCTCACTATTCAAATTACGCCAACCTCGTTCTCTTGGAGGCCTAAATCTACCATGCCTTCACTCATATGCTTTAGCAGCTAACTACAGGATCGCTCTAGATTGGATTGGTGGTCGAGACGTGTATGCCAACACACACCTGGAACAATCTTTTATCCCCTCCCAGACCTTAGTGTCTCTGCTACACACCGCTCCTACTTCCATACCACATTGTGTGACAGACAACATACTTATCTCCTCTACCTGTATTGCCTAGCGACAGATTCGCTCAAGACTAAAAATATCACGATATACATCGCTGTTCCTACCTCTCTGGGGCAACCCAGACTTCAAGCCTCACACTACCTCCCCAATATTTCAGACCTGGTACGATGGAGGTCTAAAATACATTCATCACTTCCTACATACCGAAACTCTGACCATACTTACACACTCCCAAATTATAGCACGCTTCCCATCCTTACGAATCCCACTCTTTCCCTTTCTTCAAGCATGTAGCTATGCACAAAAGGTCACATCTTTACTATCTACACAAGACACCACTCATACCTTGGACAAAACACTACGACACACCCCAAATGGTAATTTCTCCACAGCGCTCATATTCACACACTCCCGCACTCTATTAAATGTGGAATCTGGCTCAGTAGGCCTCCTAAAATGGAAACTGGAATTCCCAGACCTCACCATGAAGCTGATTCTAGAGGCCAACACCTACTTAGATAAAACACTAGGCTCAGTTTCATACTCAGAAATGCACCAGAAAATTCTACATAGAGCATATATTACTCCTAAACTACGACACCTCATCGGAGCAGCCTCCTCATCTCATTGTTTCAAGTGCACTGCTCCAGAAGCGGATCTTGTACACTGTCTGTGGTCATGTCCCAAGGTACGTACACTTTGGCAGGCACTCCAATCCTATATCACGACCGACTTACAACTACAATTTACCGTCACTAAGACATGGGCATTCTGGGGCATATTCCCGAATTCACCCAACACCGGTCTGTCCAAGGGACAACGTATTTTATTAATTAAACTGGCGGCTGCTACCAAAAAAACGATCCTTTCACAATGGATCTCCACTGACCATATCCCCATCTCATTATTACATCCTAGGATCTCTCATCTATTCCATTTAGACTGGACCAATACTGCTTTACAGAAAGACAAATTGACCGAGAAATACTTCCATATTTGGCTACCCTATGTCCAGACCCTCCCCCAGGTTACAAAGGAAGCCCTACGGAAATGTTTCAAAGACACTAGGTGGTACTTGCTAGAGACTCTAGACTCCGTAGCCCCTTTTTGACCTTAAGGCATTATACCCCTCCCACATACCAGCCAGTTCTCCTCCAATTTTGTATTGATTCTCTTCCTCTACTGTTCCAACGCTAGTACTACCTAGGGCTTACACGGAGTATAATTATAATCATAATTGATGTTCTTAAATGTATATGATGCAATGGCGATGTAATGCATGCGGTATCACTTTGTCTTGTTGTTAACTCACCAGTCAATAAAAACTTTTGAAAAAAAAAAAAAATAAATAAGGCTATGAGGGAATGTATCAAGTAAATTCAACAAAACCATATGTAGCAGTCTGTGTGCAACTTCTCCACTCTGTGGGGTATATGCAATTAGCGGCGAATCGCGGCAATTTTTTGCCCGTTTTTTAATTCGACACAATTCGACCGTCGAATTCCGGCAAGTGGGTGCCAGAATTCAACATATTCAATAATAAACGGATTCGACATTCCCGCTGTCGAAAAACGGCCGATTTGACGGATTTTGATCCGATTTTTAAAAAAACGGGAAAAAAATTGCGTGGGGTCCCCCCTCCAAAGCATAACCAGCCTCGGGCTCTTCGAGCCAGTCCTGGTTCTAAAAATCCGGGGGGAAAAATGACAGGGGATCCCCCGTATTTTTAAAACCAGCACCGGGCTCTGCGCCTGGTGCTGGTGCAAAAAATACGGGGGACAAAGAGTAGGGGTCCCCCGTATTTTTTACACCAGCATCGGGCTCCACTAGCTGGACAGATAATGCCACAGCCGGGGGTCACTTTTATACAGCGTCCTGCGGCCGTGGCATTAAATATCCAACTAGTCACCCCTGGCCGGGGTACCCTGGGGGAGTGGGGACCCCTTCAATCAAGGGGTCCCGTCCCCCCAGCCACCCAAGGGCCAGGGGTGAAGCCCGAGGCTGTCCCCCCCCATCCAAGGGCTGCGGATGGGGGGCTGATAGCCTTGAGAAAATTGAAAGAATATTGTTTTTTCCAGTAGAACTACAAGTCCCAGCAAGCATCCCCCGCAAGCTGGTACTTGGAGAACCACAAGTACCAGCATGCGGGAGAAAAACGGGCCCGCTGGTACCTGTAGTTCTACTGGGAAAAAAATACCCAAATAAAAACAGGACATGCACACCGTGACAGTAAAACTTTATTTCACACATGTCGACACATACATACTTACCTATGTTCACACGCCGACCTCTGTCCACTTGTCCAAGTAGTATCCACGTGTACCTGTGAATAAATTTATACTCACGTGATCCAGTGTCCAAATTATAATCCACGTACTTGGCAAAAAAAAAAAAACGAACACCCGGACCAAACGGACTGAAAGGGGTCCCATGTTTACACATGGGACCCCTTTCCCCGAATGCCGGGACCCCACGTGACTGCTGTAACAGAAAGGTCCCTTCACCCAATCAGGAAGCGCTACTTCGTGGCACTCACCTGATTGGCTGTATGCGCGTCTGCTGGCAGACCGCATCGCACAGCTCCCTCCATTAGTTTCAATGGTGGGAACTTTGCCGTCAGCGGTGGGGTTACCCGCGGTCAGCCACTGACCGCGGGTGACCTCACCGCTGACCGCAAAGTTCCCACCATTGAATATAATGGAGAGGCTTTGCGATGCGCTGTCTGACAGCTCAGACGCGCATAGCCAATCAGCAAAGTGCCAGGACGTTGCACTCGCTGATTGGCTGAAGAGACCTTTCTGTGACAGCAGTCACGGGGGGGGGTCTCTGCATTCGGGGAAAGGGGTCCCATGTGTAAACATGGGACCCCTTTCAGTCCGCCTGGTCCGGCTGTTCGTTTTTTTTTTTGCCAAGTACGTGGATTATAATCTGGACACTGGATCAGGTGAGTATAAATTTTATTCACAGGTACACGTGGATTCTACTTGGACAAGTGGACAGAGGTCGGCGTGTGAACATAGGTAAGTATGTATGTGTCGACATGTGTGAAATAAAGTTTTACTATCACGGTGTGCATGTCCTGTTTTTATTTGGGTATTTTTTTCCAGTAGAACTACAGGTACCAGCGGGCCCGTTTTTCTCCCGCATGCTGGTACTTGTGGTTCTCCAAGTACCAGCTTGCAGGGGAGGCTTGCTGGGACTTGTAGTACTACTGGAAAAAAACAATATTCTTTCAATTTTCTCAAGGCTATCAGCCCCCCATCCGCAGCCCTTGGATGGGGGTGACAGCCTCGGGCTTCACCCCTGGCCCTTGGGTGGCTGGGGGGACACCCCTTGATTGAAGGGGTCCCCACTCCCCCAGGGTACCCCAGCCAGGGGTGACTAGTTGGATATTTAATGCCACGGCCGCAGGGCGCTGTATAAAAGTGACCCCCGGCTGTGGCATTATCTGTCCAGCTAGTGGAGCCCGATGCTGGTGTAAAAAATACGGGGAATCCCTACTCTTTTTGTCCCCCGTATTTTTTGCACCAGCACCAGGCGCAGAGCCCGGTGCTGGTTTTAAAAATACGGGGGATCCCCTGTCATTTTTCCCCCCGGATTTTTAGAACCAGGACCGGCTCGAAGAGCCCGAGGCTGGTTATGCTTAGGAGGGGGGACCCCACGCAATTTTTTTTCTGATTTTTACCATTCCATTTAAAAAAAAAAAAAAAAATTTAAAAATATATAAATAATACTTGTGCCTCCAAAGTAGACAAACCAAGTACCTAATCCCTTCTAATATACATAGCTATGCTGTTACCAATAAAAAAAACACCAAAAAAACCATGTTTTTAAAATTTTTTATTAGATTCCGCCACCAAAGTGTGGCGGATTGAAAATGACGAATTTACTGTCTAAAAGCACTGTTGTCGAATTTCCAAACTTCAACTGAATATACTTTTGGAGAATTGCCGCATTTGTACCATTGCAGAAATGTCGAATTTGACAAATGTCGAATTTCAAAAAGTCGAATTTGGAAAGTCCGTTTTTTTTTGACGGGAAGTACTGAATTGCATTGTCGATTTTTTATTTTTTTTTGGCGAAAAAGTCCCGTTTTTCGACAATTTCGGGAATTCGACCGCAATTGCTTATACCCCTTAGTCTTTAGTAGGTTTGATCCATGTTCTATGTCTCCTACATATTATGAGACACACATGCATATAAATACTGTAACACATTAGAACACATACATTTTCCTTCATCAGCCAGGGTACACTGGGGAATTGATAATGGGGTATAGACAAGTGGATAACTGGAGCATGACACATTTTTTTTCAGGAAGTGTAGCTGGCTCCTCCTACTCTATATCCCTCCAAGCCAATTTTAGAGCAAGTAATTTTTTTTATACATCCCACAAAGTTTTGCACAGGAAGGAATAGTTGCCCTCTCTTCACTTTACAACCTTGAGCTATTGGGGTGTTCTTTTAGTGTAAACACTTTTGACCAATCTGCATGATCACTGTATAATGTGTATGCCCAGTACAGCATTCATTGAATCGTCCCATTGGATGTGCCACACATCCATAGTGAAGATTCCATGGCCAGCGCAGCGTTGTTACATGCAGCATGTAACGATACATTGTGCCGTCATACAGCGGATGCAATGCTTTAGAATCAGTAGGCACTACCATCTACGTCATCTCTGCAATTGGCTACTACTACTATGCTGACTGGATTTTTTACCTGCAGGCAGAAATGCAGGTAAACCAATCATACCAGGCACTGGAAGTGGCAATTACTGAAGAATGGAAGCAGCTTTGGCATATAAGATGCAGGAGTTTTTAATGACACAGTATTATATTTTAAAAAGATTTAAAATGGACATATTTTCTAGAATAATGTACAAACCTTTTTCTTCTTTATTTGCTTTTTTAGCCTTTTTCTTCTCTTTTAATTTTTGCCTTTAAAGAAGCAGAAATTATTTATACCAAACAGTTCTAGTTATCCACGTACTTAAGTGTTTCCACTACCTGCACCAGACATATAAGGAAATAATATCAATAATTAAACAATGAGTCAACACTTTTGGAGTTGTTACAAACCAGTAAAATGTACTGCCATCAATGTGTATGGCCACATGACAAGGTAATATGCCAAGGAATATTTTATGACAAACCACAATTGCTATATTATTTTAATAATTCCATGTTCTAAAATATAAACACGAAGATATACATAGGGGGACATTTAATTCTAACAATAGCCTAAATGTGTCGCCATAACATTGCTAATTTTCCCTTGCAACCCATACAGGTGAGCTGAAAAATTAGCAACACTGGGGTACCATATAGAATCTACATGTGCGCAGCTGAACATCACAGAGTTAAATCTCCCCCATAGAGACCTAACCCCAGATACAAGGCAAGAGATTTCTGTGTTACATGATTGCCCCCCAGCTTTTTAAAAGAAAACAACAAGCAAGATTATTTACTTCATTTTTCAATGTGCACAAATTCCGTACTGGTGACATTGGTGTGACATCCAACGGACAAATATCTACAACCCAGAAAACTGGAATTTATCATTGCTGAATAAAGTGCAAAAATGCAGAATGATTACCGTTTCTGTCTGCGCTTTGCTGTTCTCTCCTCTGCCTGGATTTGGTTTTCCTTTAGTTTCCTTTCAAAGTCTTCATCTAATTTTTGCTGTGATATCATACAATAATACGATTAATCACTCAACTTTTTTTTTTTTTAAAGTTGATTCTTTTAATTTTATTTTTTTAAATGTAAAGGAGCAAAAAAATGAAGATATATGCCTTGGGCTGCCTAGATACACCCCCCCCCCCCCCTACATTGTGTGCCTAGGTCCCCATTGTAAAGGGATACAACCATGTCAGTAGAAGTCCCGAGCCAGAAGAGTGGATAGTAGCATGTCCTCTTCATACAAAAGATGAAATATTTTTTTTGTAATTATATACACTACACACAATTTCATGTTTGTAAAGATCGTGCACCACTCCTGCTTTTCAGAAATGTATTTGTCTCATGTTGATTAGTCTAGGGCAGGGGTGGGCAATTATTTCAGCTGAGGGGCCACTTGACATTTCCTGTCAGTATCCGAGGGCCACATACAAAATAGCAGCTCCCCCCACTTGCCAAAAATATAGGGACGTGGCTTCATGTGGAAGGGATGTGGGCAAAAAATAATACAGATTCATATTAGGCTGCACAATAGTCTCCATTATTCAAATTGCGCCACACAGCGCCACTTACACACATTACACCAGGTAGAGCCCCTTTTACACACATTACGGCAGGTAGAGATCCTTTTTACACATTAACATTTTATTTAGGATAATTATTGTGCAGCAAGCAAATTATCCAGTGTCTTAAGGCCCCTGGGGAAAGGTGTGACACGGTGACAGAACACGGGGGGTGTGACACGGTGACAGAACGGGGTGGGGGTGACACAGTGACAGAACGGGGTGGGGATGACAGTGACAGAACGGGGTGGGGGTGACACAGTGACAGAACACGGTGGGGGTGACACAGTGACAGAACACGGTGGGGGTGACACAGTGACAGAACACGGTGGGGGTGACACGGTGACAGAACACGGTGGGGGTGACACGGTGACAGAACACGGGGGTGACACGGTGACAGAACACGGGGGGGTGACACAGTGACAGAACACGGGGGGGTGACACAGTGACAGAACACGGGGGGGTGACACAGTGACAGAACACGGGGGGGTGACACAGTGACAGAACACGGGGGGGTGACACAGTGACAGAACACGGGGGGGTGACACAGTGACAGAACACGGGGGGGGGGGTGACACAGTGACAGAACACGGGGGTGACACGGTGACAGAACACGGGGGTGACACGGTGACAGAACACAGGGGGGTGACACAGTGACAGAACACAGGGGGGTGACACAGTGACAGAACACAGGGGGGTGACACAGTGACAGAACACAGGGGGGTGACACAGTGACAGAACACGGGGGGGGTGACACAGTGACAGAACACGGGGGGGGGGGGGGTGACACAGTGACAGAACACGGGAGTGGTTGGTACAGTGAGAGCTAAAGATCTCTCCCCCAAACCTAAAACAGTCTGACGCCACTGCCCGCACACACAAATATACGCACACTATCACACACACTTTCTCACACACACACACACACACACACACCCTTTCTTTCTCTCACTTTTCCCATTAACTTACTGATCTGGCTGGCAGTGGCAGGAAGGATGGATCTGTAGCAGTCTGGCTCTTGTCCCGTGTAGCTCCACCCCCCGAGGTCCCGTGTAGCCCCGCCCCCTTTTCGGCTGAACACAGCCGTTGTCACTGGGGACTCTGGAGGCGGGAGGAGGAGGCTGCTACAACGCAGCAGCAGCAGGGGAGAGAGGCGCCGCCGGCAGCTTGGAGGTACTGCAGTGCAGAGCAATGACAAGCAGCTCAGCCGGTCGGGCCGCTTGTCATTGCTCGCTGGTGGGAGGCAGTGGGCCGGGCAGGATCGGTTTGCGGGCCGCATCCGGCCCGCGGGCCGTATTTTGCCCACCCCTAGTCTAGGGGCTACATTTAATAAGTGGCGCATTTCAAAGCCACAGTGCCTGCTGCAACAACGGTTGCTGGATTTAAAGCATTAATAATGCTATTGTATGAGGTATTGCGATAAAATGTTTAAAAAAACAAAACCAGGTGTGTTTTGTATGTAATATTATTGACCCTGGCTGAATGTTTACCTACTTTCAGCCAGGGTCAATAATTCATAAATCAAGCCATTCCTTTCCTGACTGACAAAGCCCACAAACGAGCATCCATCAAGAATAATTCAGATTAAATGCTACATCAATCAAGTTATTCATTTGTATGGTATAATGAAAACAATTACATGCTCCGACATTGCATCCATAAATTCTTGTCTTTGATACTCCCTGCGACGAAGATGTCGATATACATGAAACTCGCCACTGCCAGCCCCAGCACTGGATCCTGAATAAATAAATGTAAATACAACTAAGTCAAACTATTCATTTAGAAAATAAAATGTAGGTTTTACCTAAATAAAAACCACAACAGAAACAAATGAATAGTTACTAACAATAACGAGTACCTCAACAGGGGAAAAAAAACTAAAACTAAAAGGGAGCACACAATGGAGAACGGGTCCTTTTCAATGCAATACACAACTTGTCCAAGGTGATTGCATCAGGACTTTTCTCTGACGTCCTAGTGGATGCTGGGGACTCCGTAAGGACCATGGGGAATAGACGGGCTCCGCAGGAGACTGGGCACTCTAAAGAAAGATTCAGGACTATCTAGTGTGCACTGGCTCCTCCCCCTATGACCCTCCTCCAAGCCTCAGTTAGATTTCTATGCCCGGCCGAGCTGGATGCACACTAGGGGCTCTCCTGAGCTCCTAGAAAGAAAGTATAGTTTAGGTTTTTTATTTTACAGTGAGACCTGCTGGCAACAGGCTCACTGCAGCGAGGGACTAAGGGGAGAAGAAGCGAACCTACCTAACTGGTGGTAGCTTGGGCTTCTTAGGCTACTGGACACCATAAGCTCCAGAGGGATCGAACACAGGACCCGACCTCGTCGTCCGTTCCCGGAGCCGCGCCGCCGTCCCCCTTACAGAGCCAGAAGCAAGAAGGTCCGGAAAATCGGCGGCTGAAGACTTCTGTCTTCCTCCAAGGTAGCGCACAGCACTGCAGCTGTGCGCCATTGCTCCTCATGCACACCACACACTTCGGTCACTGATGGGTGCAGTTCGCTGGGGGGGGGGGGCGCCCTGAGCAGCAATAATATACACCTTGGCTGGCAAACTAACACCATATATAGCCCCAGGGGCTATATAGGTGTAAATTAACCCCTGCCAGACGTTTTAAAATAGCGTGAGAAAGCCCGCCGAAAAAGGGGCGGACCCTTCTCCCTCAGCACACTGGCGCCATTTTCCCTCACAGCTTCGCTGGAAGGATCGCTCCCTGGCTCTCCCCTGCAGTCCTGCACTACAGAAAGGGTAAAAAAGAGAGGGGGGGCACAATTTAGGCGCAGTATATATATATATGCAGCTATAAGGGAAAACACTTTTATAAGGTGATATCCCTGTGATATATAGCGCTCTGGTGTGTGCTGGCATACTCTCCCTCTGTCTCCCCAAAGGGCTTTGTGGGGTCCTATCCTCTGTCAGAGCATTCCCTGTGTGTGTGCTGTATGTCGGTACTGCTGTGTCGACATGTATGATGAGGATAATGATGTGGAGGCGGAGCAAATGCCTGTGAATGTGATGTCACCCCCTGCGGGGTCGACACTTGTGTGGATGGACTTATGGAAGGAATTACGTGACAGTGTCAGCTCCTTACATAAAAGGTTTGACGACATAGGACAGCCGGCTTCTCAGCTTGTGCCTGTCCAAGCGTCTCAAATGTCATCAGGGGCTGTAAAACGCCCGCTACCTCAGATGACAGATACAGATGTCGACACGGATACCGACTCCAGTGTCGACGACGATGAGACTAGTGTACCCTCCAATAGGTCCACCCGTTACATGATTGAGGCAATGAAAAATGTATTACACATTTCTGATAATACCCCAGGTACCACAAAAAAGGGTATTATGTTTGGTGAGAAAAAACTACCAGTAGTTTTTCCTGCATCTGAGGAATTAAATGAGGTGTGTGAGGAAGCGTGGTCTTCCCCAGATAAGAAATTAATAGTTTCTAAACGGTTATTGGCAGCGTACCCTTTCCCGCGAGAGGATAGGTCACGTTGGGAAACACCCCCTAGGGTAGATAAAGCGCTGACACGCTTATCAAAAAAGGTGGCACTATTGTCTACGGCCGCCCTAAAGGAACCTGCTGATAGAAAGCAGGAACATACCCTTAAAGCTATATACACACACACCGGCATTATATTGAGACCCGCTATTGCATCGGCTTGGATGTGCAGTGCTGCAGCTGCGTGGTCAGATTCCCTGTCGGATAACATTGATACCATGGATAGGGACAATATTTTGCCGACGATAGAGCATATAAAAGACGCCGTCTTATACATGCGTGATGCACAGAGGGATATTTGCCGGCTGGCATCAAAAATAAGCGCTATGTCCATTGCCGCCAGAAGGACTCGGCAATGGTCAGGCGATGCCGACTCGAAGCGGCACATGGAAGTTTTGCCCTATAAAGGGATGGAACTTTTTGGGGATGGTCTGTCAGACCTCGTTTCCACAGCTACTGCTGGGAAATCGACCTTTTTGCCACAGGCTACCCCACAGCAAAAGAAAGCACCGTATTATCAGGTACAGTCCTTTCGGCCCCAGAAAAATAAGAGGGCTAGAGGCTCATCCTTTCTGCCGAGGGGCAGAGGTAGGGGGAAAAAGCTGCAGCACACAGCTAGTTCCCAAGAGCAGAAGTCCTCCCCTGCGTCCGGTAAGTCCACAGCATGACGCTGGGGCTGCTCAGGCGGACCCGGGTACGGTGGGGGCCCGTCTCAGGAATTTCAGCACACAGTGGGCTCTCTCACAGGTGGATCCCTGGGTCCTTCAAGTAGTGTCTCAGGGGTACAGGCTGGAATTCGAGACGTCTCCCCCCTGCCGTTTCCTAAAATCTGCCTTACCGGCAACTTCCTCTGCCAGGGAGGCAGTGTTGGTGGCTATTCAAAAACTATATTCACAGCAAGTGATTGTCAAGGTACCCCTCCTTCAACAGGGAAAGGGTTACTATTCCACAATGTTTGTGGTACCGAAACCGGACGGTTCGGTGAGACCCATCTTAAATTTAAAAGCCTTGAACACTTATATCAAAAGGTTCAAGTTCAAGATGGAATCGCTCAGGGCGGTTATTGCGAGCCTGGACGAGGGGGATTACATGGTCTCCCTGGACATCAAGGATGCGTACCTGCATGTCCCTATTTACCCTCCGCACCAGGAGTACCTCAAATTTGTGGTACAGGACTGTCACTATCAGTTCCAGACGCTGCCGTTTGGGTTATCCACGGCACCGAGGGTCTTTACCAAGGTAATGGCCGAAATTATGATACTCCTTCGCAAGAAGGGAGTTTTAATTATCCCATACTTGGACGATCTCCTGATAAAGGCGAGGTCCAGAGAACAGTTGGTAGTGGGGGTAGCACTTTCTCGGGAAGTGCTACAACAGCACGGCTGGATTCTCAATATTCCAAAGTCACAGCTGGTCCTGACGACACGTCTTCTGTTCCTGGGAATGATTCTGGACACAGACCAGAAAAGAGTGTTTCTTCCAGTGGAAAAAGCCGAGGAGTTGTCATCTCTAGTCAGAGACATCCTAAAACCAGGACAGGTGTTGGTACATCAATGCACACGAGTCCTGGGAAAAATGGTAGCTTCGTACGAAGCAATCCCATTCGGAAGGTTCCACGCAAGGACGTTCCAGTGGGACCTGTTGGACAAATGGTCCGGGTCCCATCTCCAGATGCAACAGCGGATAACCCTGTCGGCAAGGACCAGGGTGTCGATGCTGTTGTGGCTGCAGAGGGCTCATCTACTAGAGGGCCGCAGATTCGGAATACAGGACTGGGTCCTGGTGACCACGGATGCCAGCCTTCGGGGCTGGGTGCAGTCACACAGGGAAGAAATTTCCAAGGACTGTGGTCAAATCGGGAGATTTCGCTTCACATAAATATTCTGGAGCTAAGGGCCATTTACAATGCCCTAAGCCAAGCAAGGCCCCTGCTTCAGAACCAGCCGGTACTGATCCAATCAGACAACATCACGGCGGTCGCCCATGTAAACAGACAGGGCGGCACAAGAAGCAGGATGGCGATGGCAGAAGCCACAAGGATTCTCCGATGGGCAGAGAATCATGTGTTGGCACTGACAGCAGTGTTCATTCCGGGAGTGGACAACTGGGAAGCAGACTTCCTCAGCAGGCACGACCTCCACCCGGGAGAATGGGGACTTCATCCAGAAGTCTTCCAAATGCTGGTAGACCGTTGGGAAAGACCACAGGTGGACATGATGGCGTCCCGCCTCAACAAAAAGTTGAAAAGATATTGCGCCAGGTCAAGGGGCCCTCAGGCGATCGCTGTGGACGCTCTAGTGACACCGTGGGTGTACCATTCGGTTTATGTGTTTCCTCCTCTGCCTCTCATTCCCAAGGTACTGAGAATAATAAGAAAGCGAGGAGTGAAAACTATACTCGTGGTTCCGGATTGGCCAAGAAGAGCTTGGTACCCGGAACTTCAAGAGATGCTTGCAGAGGACCCTTGGCCTCTGCCGCTCAGACAAGACCTGCTGTAGCAGGGACCCTGTCTGTTCCAAGACTTACCGCGGCTACATTTGACGGCATGGCGGTTGAACACCGGATCCTAAAGGAAAAGGGCATTCCGGAGGAAGTCATCCCTACCCTGATCAAAGCCAGGAAGGATGTCACCGCAAAACATTATCACCGCATTTGGCGAAAATATGTTGCGTGGTGTGAGGCCAAGAAGGCCCTGGCGGAAGAATTTCAGCTGGGTCGATTCCTGCATTTCCTGCAAGCAGGGGTGACGTTGGGCCTCAAATTGGGGTCCATTAAGGTCCAGATTTCGGCTCTGTCGATTTTCTTCCAAAAAGAACTGGCTTCACTGCCTGAAGTTCAGACGTTTGTCAAAGGAGTTCTGCATATTCAGCCTCCTTTTGTGGCCCCAGTGGCACCTTGGGATCTCAATGTGGTTTTGGAATACCTGAAATCACATTGGTTCGAGCCACTTAAGACTGTGGATTTGAAATATCTCACGTGGAAAGTGGTCATGTTGTTGGCCCTGGCTTCGGCCAGGCGAGTATCAGAATTGGCGGCTTTGTCTTGTAAAAGTCCTTATCTGATTTTCCATATGGATAGGGCAGAGTTGAGGACTCGTCCTCAGTTTCTCCCGAAGGTGGTCTCAGCTTTTCACTTGAACCAACCTATTGTGGTGCCTGCGGCTACCAGGGACTTGGAGGATTCCAAGTTACTGGACGTAGTCAGGGCCCTGAAAATGTATGTTTCCAGGACGGCTGGAGTCAGGAAGACTGACTCGCTGTTTATCCTGTATGCACCCAACAAGCTGGGTGCTCCTGCTTCTAAGCAGTCTATCGCGCGCTGGATTTGTAGCACTATTCAGCTGGCGCATTCTGCGGTGGGATTACCGCAGCCTAAATCAGTGAAAGCCCATTCCACAAGGAAGGTGGGCTCATCTTGGGCGGCTGCCCGAGGGGTCTCGGCTTTACAACTTTGCCGAGCTGCTACTTGGTCAGGGGTAAACACGTTTGCAAAATTCTACAAATTTGATACCCTGGCTGAGGAGGACCTTGAGTTCTCTCATTCGGTGCTGCAGAGTCATCCGCACTCTCCCGCCCGTTTGGGAGCTTTGGTATAATCCCCATGGTCCTTACGGAGTCCCCAGCATCCACTAGGACGTCAGAGAAAATAAGAATTTACTCACCGGTAATTCTATTTCTCGTAGTCCGTAGTGGATGCTGGGCGCCCATCCCAAGTGCGGATTGTCTGCAATACTTGTAAATAGTTATTGTTACTATAATCGGGTTGTTACTGCGAGCCATCGGTTCAGAGGCTCCATTGTTATCATACTGTTAACCGGGGTTCCTATCACGAGTTATATGGTGTGATTGGTGTGGCTGGTATGAGTCTTACCCGGGATTCAAAAATCCTTCCTTATTGTGTACGCTCTTCCGGGCACAGTTCCTAACTGAGGCTTGGAGGAGGGTCATAGGGGGAGGAGCCAGTGCACACCAGATAGTCCTGAATCTTTCTTTAAGAGTGCCCAGTCTCCTGCGGAGCCCGTCTATTCCCCATGGTCCTTACGGAGTCCCCAGCATCCACTACGGACTACGAGAAATAGAATTACCGGTGAGTAAATTCTTATTTTTCCACTTACAATTTAGCAGCCCAATGTATGGATGTAATATTCCAAGATACTACGATCATACTACAAAGAAGGAGGGACCAACTCGGTTTTTAAATTGTTAACATTCTTTGTGGTTGAAGAACAACATTTAAACTTATCCGCACATTGGGCAGCAAAACGGTTAAAGCAAAGTAAAAATATATGTAAAACAATCAAAAAAATCCTCAGAGGTTTTGAAGGTCTGGATAGTTAGTAGGGAGAAATATGACGGTTCAGACTATTATCTTCCAAAACGCATTAGCTGAATATTAGCTGTAGTCTCTTATATAACAGGAAACTGATCAGTATAGTGATGCACAATCTTTTTGAAGCCAGGTTCCCAAACTTCAATGAAAGTGTTCAGGGTTTCATACCTTTTGACATCTGTCCGAATGCCCCTCAGTAGGGATTGCCAGTACACACTGGCACAATGTTAACAAAGGATGGAACGACAATGTTCCATCTTCCATTAGCATAAACAAGGACGCTAGTGACGGATGCTAGGTTTAATGTGCAGAACATCAAACCAAGCGTCTGTTGCTTGCGACCGCATTAGCACGCAGTCCTGTGTACATACTGAGCGATGTAAGCGATATGTCGGTTCAAAAACGGCATTTTGGCGCAACATCGCTCCAGTGTGTACCCAGAACTAATGTGTATTACCCCTTTCACACCAGAAGCCAAGGCTATTTCACATAAAGAGGCCAATCCCGGGCCATTTTTTCAATCCCAAGTATCGGGGGCGGGCGGGTGGGAAACATTGTGTCTTCTCTTGGAGGCTCTCAGCGGTGACGGTGGATGGTGCAGCATGACCTGTGACTGCATGTGACGCTGCACGGGGAGCCAGGAAGCGTCTGAGCGTCCTGGGGAGCCTCAACGCCGCCCGGCTTAAAAGAAACTAGGGGCCGTCTGATCCCTCAATCCCCGGGATTTTAGCTGCCAATCCCAGGATTGAATTGCGGCTGTTTTTGGGCCTAAATTCTGGGATCCCGCCGATCCAGAGATTGGCCTCCCTAATTGCACATGAATGTGCAGCAAGTTAGTGTGAGAGCAAACTACCCGGTCCCCAACTCTTTATCAGGGTCGGGGCTGAGACACGAGAATTTGCAGACTTGCTAGACCCAGCAAATTCCCAGCATGCTATCTGAAAGTGGTATTTCATATGCGGACAAGAGTCTGGCTTTCTCACCCCTGGACTTGGTATTTTATACTAATTTTACTAATGAGGTTACTTGTCCGCTGTGTGTTTCACCAACCCACGTTAGTTTGTGGAAGTATTAATTCCATATGTTCTTGTATTGTTAGCAATACATGTATACAGTGTCAACAGGGCCTGATTCAGAGAGGGAAGGTTTTGCACAGCAACTATGGGGGTAATTCAGAGTTGATCGCAGCAGCAAATTTGTTAGCAGTTGGGCAAAACCATGTGCACTGCAGGGGGGGCAGATATAACGTGCAGAGAGAGTTAGATTTGGGTGGGTTATTTTGTTTCTGTGCAGGGTAAATACTGGCTGCTTTATTTTTACACTGCAATTTAGATTTCAGTTTGAACACACCACACCCAAATCTAACTCTCTCTGCACATGTTATATCTGCCTCCCCTGCAGTGCACATGGTTTTGCCCAACTGCTAACAAATTTGCTGCTGCGGTCAGGTCTGAATTAGGATGCAGCTGCTGTGCAAAAAAATTCTGTTGCCCGCTGGAGGTGTCTACCTTCTGCCAGCATCTCAGATTTCAGTTCTGCATCTGAAGACATAGCATCAGATCACCACTGTGGCAGCACCAATCACCACCTCCTGTCCACTTGCAAATCCAGTAAATCTGCGTCGGAAGGTGCAGACACTGGCCTCGCCACTCTCAGAAAACAGAGCAAACATGCAACCATTTTCTGGAAATACAGGCAGTGCCAACCTACCCCCAAACAGCATGTCAATCGTGTTGCGCTTTGTGAGCACTATGTGCGATTTCACAGGACTTGTTCTGCAAATGCGCAGTCCCACAAACATCGGAGATGTGCGTAAACCATTTAGAGGTTTCTGATGAGTAATGCATGCGAGATAACCAGACCGTTTATACTGCTTGCTCTGTAGCACTCCAGTTTGCTGCTGTAATGTGAATGTTCCTCCCAGTGCTCTCTAGTAAAAAATGAGCATGTCACAAATACAACTCTGCCTGTTAGTTAAAAAGAATGCTGTCAGCAATAAGCAAATACATAAAGCAGAAAATCGCCTATATACTGTTGTAGTACTAGTTTCAGGAAGGCATGTATAAACCCATCATTTATAGTTGTCTAAAGCAAGAAAATAAGATTTTACTCACCGGTAAATCTATTTCTCGTAGTCCGTAGTGGATGCTGGGAACTCCGAAAGGACCATGGGGAATAGCGGCTCCGCAGGAGACTGGGCACAACTAAAGAAAGCTTTAGGTCACCTGGTGTGCACTGGCTCCTCCCACTATGACCCTCCTCCAAGCCTCAGTTAGGACACTGTGCCCGGACGAGCTGACATAATAAGGAAGGACTCATACCAGCCACACCAATCACACCGTACAACTCGTGATACTATATCCAGTTTGACAGTATGAAAACAACTGAGCCTCTCAACAGATGGCTCAACAATAACCCTTTAGTTAGCAATAACTATTTACAAGTATTGCAGACAATCCGCACTTGGGATGGGCACCCAGCATCCACTACGGACTACGAGAAATAGATTTACCGGTGAGTAAAATCTTATTTTCTCTGACGTCCTAGTGGATGCTGGGAACTCCGAAAGAACCATGGGGATTATACCAAAGCTCCCAAACGGGCGGGAGAGTGCGGATGACTCTGCAGCACCGAATGAGAGAACTCAAGGTCCTCCTCAGCCAGGGTATCAAATTTGTAGAATTTTGCAAACGTGTTTGTCCCTGACCAAGTAACAGCTCGGCAAAGTTGTAAAGCCGAGACTTCTCGGGCAGCCGCCCAAGATGAGCCCACCTTCCCTGTGGAATGGGCTTTCACTGATTTAGGATGCGGCAGTCCAGCCGCAGAATGCGCCTGCTGAATCGTGTCACAGATCCAGCGAGCGATAGTCTGCTTAGAAGCAGGAGCACCCAGCCTGTTGGGTGCATACAGGATAAATAGCGAGTCAATTTTCTTGACTCTAGCCGTCCTGGAAACATAATTTTTCAAGGCCCTGACTACGTCCAGTAACTTGGAATCCTCCAAGTCCCTAGTAGCCGCAGGCACCACAATAGGTTGGTTCAAGTGAAAAACTGATACCACCTTAGGGAGAAACTGGGAACGAGTCCTCAATTCTGCCCTATCCATATGGAAAATCAGATAAGGACTTTTATATGACAAAGCCGCCAATTCTGATACACGCCTGGCCGAAGCCAAGGTCAATAACATGACCACTTTCCGCGTGAGATATTTTAGATCCACGGTTTTTAGTGGTTCAAACCAATGTGATTTTAAGAAACTCAACACCACGTTGAGATCCCAAGGTGCCACTGGAGGCACAACTGGGGGCTGAATATGCAGCACTCCTTTTACAATGTCTGAACTTCAGGTACTGAAGTTAATTCTTTCTGGAAGAAAATCGACAGAGCCGAGATCTGTATCTTAAAGGAGCCTAATTTTAGGCCCATAGACACTCCTGCTTGTAGGAAATGCAGAAATCGACCTAGTTGAAATTCCTCTGTTGGGGCCTTTTGTGGCCTCACACCAAGCAACATATTTCCGCCATATGCGGTGATAATGTTTTGCAGTTACATCTTTCCTGGCTTGAATCAGCGTAGGAATTACTTCCTCCGGAATGCCCTTTTCCTTTAGGATCCGGCGTTCAACCGCCATGCCATCAAAACGTAGCCGCGGTAAGTCTTGGAACAGACAGGGCCCCTGCTGCAGCAGGTCCTGTCTGAGCGGCAGAGGCCATGGGTCCTCTGATATAATTTCTTGAAGTTCTGGGTACCAGGCTCTTCTTGGCCAATCCGGAACCACGAGTATCGTTCTTACTCCTCGCCTTCCTATTATTCTCAGTACCTTTGGTATGAGAGGCAGAGGGGGGAACACATAAACCGACTGGTACACCCACGGTGTTACCAGAGCGTCCACAGCTATCGCCTGAAGGTCCCTTGACCTGGCACAATATCTTTTATAGCTTTTTGTTGAGGCGGGACGCCTTCATGTCCACCTGTGGCCTTTCCCAATGGTGTACAATCCTTTGGAAGACTTCTGGATGAAGTCCCCACTCTCTCGGGTGGAAGTCGTGTCTGCTGAGAAGATCTGCTTCCAGTTGTCCACTCCGGGAATGAACACTGCTGACAGTGCTAACACATGATTTTCCGCCCATCGGAGAATCCTTGTGGCTTCTGCCATCGCCATCCTGCTTCTTGTGCCGCCCTGTTGGTTTACATGGGCGACTGCCGTGATGTTGTCTGATTGGATCAGGACCGGCCGGTTTTGAAGCAGAGGTCTTGCCTGACTCAGGGCATTGTAAATGGCCCTCAGTTCCAGAATATTTATGTAGGGAAGTCACCTGACTTGACCAAAGTCCCTGGAAGCTTCTTCCCTGTGTGACTGCCCCCCAGCCTCAAAGGCTGGCATCCATGGTCACTAGGACCTAGTCCTGTATGTCGAACCTGCGGCCCTCTTGAAGATGGGCACTCTGCAGCCACTACAGTAGAGATACCCTGGTCCTTGGAGACAGGGTTATCAGCCGATGCATCTGAAGATGTGATCCGGACCACTTGTCCAACAGGTCCCCCTGAAAAGTTCTTGCATGGAACCTGCCGAATGGGATTGCTTCGTAGGAAGCTATCATTTTTCCCAGGACTCGCGTGCAATGATGCACCGATAACTGTTTTGGCTTCAGGAGGTCTCTGACTAGAGATGACAGCTCCTTGGCTTTCTCCTCCGGGAGAAACACTTATTTCTGGTCTGTGTCCAGAACCATCCCCAGGAACAGTAGACGTGTCGTAGGAAACAGCTGTGTCTTTGGACTGTTTAGAATCCAACCGTGCTGTTGTAGCACTTTCCAAAATAGTGCTACCCCGACTAGCAACTGCTCCTTGGACCTCGCCCTTATAAGGAGATTGTCCAAGTACGGGATCATTAAAAACTCCCCTTTTTCGAAGGAGTATCATCATTCCGGCCATTACCTTGGTAACACCCTCGGTGCCATGTACAGTCCAAACGGCAGAGTCTGGACTTGGTAATGGTAATCCTGTACCACAAATCTGAGGTACTCCTGGCGAGGATAGTAAATGGGGACATGCAGGTAAGCATCCTTGATGTCCCGGGATACCATGTAATCCCCCTCGTCCAGGCTTGCAATAACCGCCCTGAGCGATTCCATCTTGAACTTGAATTTTTTTATGTATGTGTTCAAGGATTTTAAATATAAAAAAGGGTCACACCGAACCATGCGGTTTCGGTACCCCAAACCGTGTGGAATAGTAACCCCGTCCTTGTTGAAGTAGGGGCACCTTAAGTATTACCTGATGGGAATACAGCTTATTAATTGCCTCTAGCACAGCCTCCCTGCCTGAGGGAGTTGTCGGCAAGGCATATTTGAGGAAACGGCGGGGGGAAGACATCTCGAATTCCAGCTTTTACCCCTGAAATACTACTTGAATAAAACAGGGATCCACCTGTGAGCGAGCCCACTGATCGCTGAAATTTTTGAGACGGCCCCCCACCGTACCTGGCTACACCTGTGGAGCCCCCGCGTCATGCTGTGGACTCAGAGGAAGCGAGAGAAGAATTATGATTCTGGGAACAGGCTGACTGGTGCAGCTTTTTCCCTCTTCCCTTGTCTCTGTACAGAAAGGAAGCGCCTTTGACCCGCTTGCTTTTCTGAAGCCGAAAGGACTGTACCTGATAATACAGTGCTTTCTTAGTCTGTGAGGAAAACTGAGGTAAAAATATTTCTTCCCAGCTGTTGCTGCGGATACGAGGTCCCAGAGACCATCCCCAAATAATTCCTCACCCTTATAAGGCAGAATCTCTATGCGCTTTTTAAAGTCAGCATCACCTGTCCAGTGACAGGTCTCTAATACCCTCCTGACAGAATGGACATTACATTCATTTTGGATGCCAGCCGGCAAAATATCCCTCTGTGCATCCCTCATATATAAGACGACGTCTTTAATATGTTCCCATGTTAGCAAACTAGTATGTTTGACAGGGTCACCGACCACGCTGCAGCAGCACGCTCTGCAGGTTTCAGTCTAGTACCTGAGTGTGTAAATACAGACTTCAGGATAGCCTCCTGCTTTTTATCAACAGGTACCTTCAAAGTGGCCGTTCCTAAAACGGCAGTGCCACCTTTTTTGACAACCGTGTGAGCGCCTTATCCACCCTAGGGGATATCTCCCAGCGTAACTTATCCTCTGGCGGGAAAGGGTACGCCATCAGTAACTTTTTAGAAACTACCAGTTTCTTATCGAGGGGAACCCACGCTTTTCACACACTTCATTCATTCATCTGATGGGGGAACAAAACACTGCCTGCTTTTTCTCCCCAAACATAAAACCCTTTTTTAGTGGTACTTGGGTTAATGTCAGAAATGTGTAACACATTTTTTATTGCCGGGATTAAGTCACGGATGTTCCTAGTGGATTGTGTATATGTCTCAACCCTGTCGACACTGGAGTCAGACTCCGTGTCGACATCTGTGTCTGCCATCTGAGTGAGCGGGCGTTTTTTTGAGCCCCTGATGGCCTTTGAGACGCCTGGGCAGGCGCGGACTGAGAAGCCGGCTGTCCCACAGCTGTTACGTCATCCACCCTTTTATGTAAGGAGTTGACACTGTCGGTTAATACCTTTCACCTAACCATCCACTCTGGTGTCGGCCCCACAGGGGGCGACATCACATTTATCGGCATCTGCTCCGTCACCATATAAGCCTCCTCATTAAACATGTCGACACAGCTGTACCGACACACCGCACACACACAGGGAATGCTCTGACTGAGGACAGGACCCCACAAAGCCCTTTGGGGAGACAGAGAGGGAGTATGCCAGCACACACCAGAGCGCTATATAATGTGGGGATTAACACTATAACTGAGTGAAATTTCCCCAATAGCTGCTTGTATATATAATATTGCGCCTAAATTTAGTGCCCCCCCTCTCTTTTTAACCCTTTGAGCCTGAAAACTACAGGGGAGAGCCTGGGGAGCTTTCTTCCAGCTGCACTGTGAAGAGAAAATGGCGCCAGTGTGTCTGAGGGAGATAGCTCCGCCCCTTTTTCGCAGACTTTTCTCCCGCTTTTTTCTGGATTCTGGCAGGGGTATTTACCACATATATAGCCTCTGGGGCTATATATTGTGGTATTTTTGCCAGCCAAGGTGTTAATATTGCTGCTCAGGGCGCCCCCCCCCCAGCGCCCTGCACCCTCAGTGACCGGAGTGTGAGGTGTACAAGAGGAGCAATGGCGCACAGCTGCAGTGCTGTGCGCTACCTTGGTGAAGACTGATGTCTTCTGCCGCCGATTTTCCGGACCTCTTCTTGCTTCTGGCTCTGTAAGGGGGATGGCGGCGCGGCTCCGGGACCGAACACCAAGGACTGGGCCTGCGGTCGATCCCTCTGGAGCTAATGGTGTCCAGTAGCCTAAGAAGCCCAATCCGGCTGCAAGCAGGCGAGTTCGCTTCTTCTCCCCTTAGTCCCTCGCTGCAGTGAGCCTGTTGCCAGCAGGTCTCACTGAAAATAAAAAACCTAAATCTATACTTTCTTTCTAAGGGCTCAGGAGAGCCCCTAGTGTGCATCCAACCTCGGCCGGGCACAAAATCTAACTGAGGCTTGGAGGAGGGTCATAGTGGGAGGAGCCAGTGCACACCAGGTGACCTAAAGCTTTCTTTAGTTGTGCCCAGTCTCCTGCGGAGCCGCTATTCCCCATGGTCCTTTCGGAGTTCCCGGCATCCACTAGGACGTCAGAGAAATCCCCTTTAAATCAACAATGTAATGGAGCCGTAGAATATTTGTGTGTGGACCAGTCTTGTACCTTCTAGTCTAGGAGAATCAGTGAACACGTTAATAAGATTTTACTTACCGATAAATCTATTTCTCGTAGTCCGTAGTGGATGCTGGGACTCCGTAAGGACCATGGGGAATAGCGGCTCCGCAGGAGACAGGGCACAAGAATAAAAGCTTTAGGATCAGGTGGTGTGCACTGGCTCCTCCCCCTATGACCCTCCTCCAAGCCTCAGTTAGGATACTGTGCCCGGACGAGCGTACATAATAAGGAAGGATATTGAATCCCGGGTAAGACTCATACCAGCCACACCAATCACACTGTACAACCTGTGATCTGAACCCAGTTAACAGCATGATAACAGCGGAGCCTCTGAAAAGATGGCTCACAACAATAATAACCCGATTTTTGTAACAATAACTATGTACAAGTATTGCAGACAATCCGCACTTGGGATGGGCGCCCAGCATCCACTACGGACTACGAGAAATAGATTTATCGGTAAGTAAAATCTTATTTTCTCTGACGTCCTAGTGGATGCTGGGACTCCGTCAGGACCATGGGGATTATACCAAAGCTCCCAAACGGGCGGGAGAGTGCGGATGACTCTGCAGCACCGAATGAGAGAACTCCAGGTCCTCCTCAGCCAGGGTATCAAATTTGTAGAATTTAGCAAACGTGTTTGCCCCTGACCAAGTAGCTGCTCGGCAAAGTTGTAAAGCCGAGACCCCTCGGGCAGCCGCCCAAGATGAGCCCACTTTCCTTGTGGAATGGGCTTTCACAGATTTTGGCTGTGGCAGACCTGCCACAGAATGTGCAAGTTGAATTGTACTACAAATCCAACGAGCAATAGTCTGCTTAGAAGCAGGAGCACCCAGCTTGTTGGGTGCATACAGGATAAACAGCGAGTCAGACTTTCTGACTCCCGCCGTCCTGGAAACATATATTTTCAGGGCCCTGACAACGTCAAGTAACTTGGAGTCCTCCAAGTCCCTAGTAGCCGCAGGCACCACAATAGGTTGGTTCATGTGAAAAGCAGAAACCACCTTAGGGAGAAATTGAGGACGAGTCCTCAATTCTGCCCTGTCAGAATGAAAAATTAAGTAAGGGCTTTTATATGATAAAGCCGCCAATTCTGACACACGCCTGGCTGAAGCCAGGGCTAACAGCATCGTCACCTTCCATGTGAGATATTTTAAGTCCACAGTGGTGAGTGGTTCAAATCAATGTGACTTAAGGAACCTCAAAACAACATTGAGATCCCAAGGTGCCACTGGAGGCACAAAAGGAGGTTGTATATGCAGTACCCCTTTTACAAATGTCTGAACTTCAGGTACTGAAGCCAGTTCTTTCTGGAAGAAAATCGACAGGGCCGAAATTTGAACCTTAATGGACCCTAATTTTAGGCCCATAGACAGTCCTGTTTGCAGGAAATGGAGGAAACGACCCAGTTGAAATTCCTCTGTAGGGGCCTTCTTGGCCTCACACCACGCAACATATTTTCGCCAAATGCGGTGATAATGTTTTGCGGTTACATCCTTCCTGGCTTTGACCAGGGTAGGGATGACTTCATCTGGAATGCCTTTTTCCTTCAGGATCCGGCGTTCAACCGCCATGCCGTCAAACGCAGCCGCGGTAAGTCTTGGAACAGACAAGGCCCCTGTTGGAGCAGGTCCTTTCTTAGAGGTAGAGGCCACGGGTCTTCCGTGAGCATCTCTTGAAGTTCCGAGTACAAAGTCCTTCTTGGCCAATCCGGAACCACGAGTATCGTTCTTACTCCTCTCCTTCTTATGATTCTCAGTACTTTTGGTATGAGAGGCAGAGGAGGGAACACATACACTGACTGGTACACCCACGGTGTCACCAGAGCGTCACCGCTATTGCCTGAGGGTCCCTTGACCTGGCGCAATATCTGTCTAGTTTTTTGTTTAGACGTGACGCCATCATGTCCACCTTTGGTTTTTCCCAACGGTTTACAATCAGGTGGAAGACTTCTGGGTGAAGTCCCCACTCTCCCGGGTGAAGGTCGTGTCTGCTGAGAAAGTCTGCTTCCCAGTTGTCCACTCCCGGAATGAACACTGCTGACAGAGCTATCACATGATTTTCCGCCCAGCGAAGAATCCTTGCAGCTTCTGCCATTGCCCTCCTGCTTCTCGTGCCGCCCTGTCTGTTTACGTGGGCGACTGACGTGATGTTGTCCGATTGGATCAATACCGCCTGACCCTGAAGCAGGGGTTTCGCTTGACTTAGGGCATTGTAAATGGCCCTTAGTTCCAGAATGTTTATATGAAGAGATGTTTCCATGCTTGACCACAAGCCCTGGAAATTTTTTCCCTGTGTGACTGCCCCCCAGCCTCTCAGGCTGGCGTCCGTGGTCACCAGGACCCAATCCTGAATGCCAAATATGCGGCCCTCTAGTAGATGAGCACTCTGCAGCCACCACAGAAGAGACACCCTTGTCCTTGTCGACAGGGTTATCCGCTGATGCATCTGAAGATGCGATCCGGACCATTTGTCCAGTAGATCCCACTGAAACGTTCTTGCATGGAATCTTCCGAATGGAATCGCTTCGTAAGAAGCCACCATTTTTCCCAGGACCCTCGTGCACTGATGCACTGACACCTGGTCTGGTTTTAGGAGGTTCCTGATTAGCTCGGATAACTCCCTGGCCTTCTCCTCCGGGAGAAACACCTTTTTCTGGACTGTGTCCAGAATCATTCCTAGGAACAGTAGACGTGTCGTTGGAATCAGCTGCGATTTTGGAATATTTAGGATCCACCCGTGCTGACGTAACACTACCTGAGATAGTGCTACTCCGACTTCTAACTGTTCCCTGGACCTTGCCCTTATCAGGAGATCGTCCAAGTAAGGGATAATTAAGATGCCTTTTCTTCGAAGAAGAATCATCATTTCGGCCATTACCTTGGTAAAGACCCGAGGTGCCGTGGACAACCCAAACGGCAGCGTCTGAAACTGATAATGACAGTTTTGTACTACAAACCTGAGGTACCCTTGGTGAGACGGGTAGATTGGGACGTGGAGATAAGCATCCTTGATGTCCAGAGACACCATATAGTCCCCTTCTTCCAGGTTTGCTATCACCGCTCTGAGTGATTCCATCTTGAATTTGAACCTCTTTATGTAAGTGTTCAGGGATTTTAGATTTAAAATTGGTCTCACCGAGCCGTCCGGCTTCGGTACCACAAACAGCGTGGAATAATACCCCTTTCCCTGTTGTAGGAGGGGTACCTTGATTATCACCTGCTGGGAATACAGCTTGTGAATGGCTTCCAAAACTGCCTCCCTGTCGGAGGGAGACTTTGGTAGAGCAGACTTCAGGAACCGGCGAGGGGGAAACGCCTCGAATTCCAGTTTGTACCCCTGCGATACCACCTGTAGAATCCAGGGGTCCACTTGCGAGTGAGCCCACTGCGCGTTGAAATTCTTGAGACGGGCCCCCACCATGTCTGAGTCTGCTTGTAAAGCCCCAGCGTCATGCTGAAGACTTGGCAGAAGCAGGGGATGGCTTCTGCTCCTGGGAAGCGGCTGCATGGTGCAGTCTTTTTCCCCTTCCTCTGCCCCGGGGCAGGAAGGAATGGCCTTTAGCTCGCTTGTACTTATGGGAACGAAAGGACTGAGTTTGAAAAGACGGTGTCTTTTTCTGCTGATGTGAAGTGACCTGGGGTAAAAAGGTGGATTTTCCAGCCGTTGCCGTGGCCACCAGGTCCGATAGACCAGCCCCAAATAACTCCTCCCCTTTATACGGCAATACTTCCATATGTCGTTTGGAATCCGCATCGCCTGACCACTGTCGCGTCCATAACGCTCTTCTGGCAGAAATGGACATAGCACTTACTCTTGATGCCAGGGTGCAAATATCCCTCTGTGCATCACGCATATATAGTAATGCATCCTTCAAATGCTCTATAGTTAACAGTATATTGTCCCTATCCAGGGTATCAATATTTTCAGTCAGGGAATCCGACCACGCGACGCCAGCACTGCACATCCAGGCTGAAGCGATTGCTGGTCGCAGTATAACACCAGTATGTGTGTATATACTTTTAAGAATATTTTCCAGCCTTCTATCTGCTGGTTCTTTGAGGGTGGCCGTATCAGGAGACGGTAACGCTACTTGTTTAGATAAACGTGTGAGCGCCTTATCTACCCTAGGGGGTGTTTCCCAACGTGTCCTAACCTCTAACGGGAAAGGATATAGTGCTAATAATTTTTTAGAAATTAGCAGTTTTTTGTCGGGGGAAACCCACGCTTTATCACACACCTCATTTAACTCATCTGACTCAGGGAAAACTATTGGTAGTTTTTTCACACCCCACATAATACCCTTCTTTGTGGTACTTGTAGTGTCAGAAATGTTCAATGCTTCCTTCATTGCCGTGATCATGTAACGTGTGGCCCTACTGGACATTACGTTTGTCTCCTCACCGTCGACACTAGACTCAGTGGGGGAAATTTACTAAGCTCCCGATTTTGACCGAGATGCCGTTTTTTCATCAAAGTGTCATCTCGGTAATTTACTAAGCACTAATCACGGCAGTGATGAGGGCATTCGTAATTTTTTGCAAGTTCAGGTAAAAAATTACGAATGAATACACCATCGGTCAAAACGCGGCTGTTTAAGTATGAATCTCGGTCATTTACTAAGAAGTGCAAAGCAAAAAACAAACAAACACTGCCGTGAAAAATTACAACTCGTAAAAAAGTGCTAAAAAAAACAGACCTACTTTTTTTTCCCGTGATTGGATAGGCATGCAGGGATCCATGAGATCCGTGCATGTATATCAGTGGGAAGGGGTGGGAAAGTTGTTATTTTATTAAAAAAAATTGCGTGGGGTCCCCCCTCCTAAGCATAACCAGCCTCGGGCTCTTTGAGCCAATCCTGGTTGCAGAAATATGGGGAAAAAAATGACAGGGGTTCCCCCATATTTAAGCAACCAGCATCGGGCTCTGCGCCTGGTCCTGGTCCCAAAAATACGGGGGACAAAAAGAGTAGGGGTCCCCCGTATTTTTAAAACCAGCACCGGGCTCCACTAGCTGGACAGATAATGCCACAGCCGGGGGTCACTTTTATATAGTGCCCTGCGGCCGTGGCATCAAAAATCCAACTAGTCACTCCTGGCCGGGGTACCCTGGGGGAGTGGGGACCCCTTCAATCAAGGGGTCCCCCCCCCCCAGCCACCCAAGGGCCAGGGGTGAAGCCCAAGGCTGTCCCCCCCCATCCAATGGGCTGCGGATGGGGAGGCTGATAGCCTTTGTTGTAAAAGAAAAGATATTGTTTTTAGTAGCAGTACTACAAGGCCCAGCAAGCCTCCCCCGCATGCTGGTACTTGGAGAACCACAAGTACCAGCATGCGACGGAAAAAATGGCCCGCTGGTACCTGTAGTACTACTACTAAAAAAATACCCAAAAAAAGACAAGACACACACACCGTGAAAGTATAATTTTATTACATACATACACACATACATACATACTTACCTTAAGTTCCCACGCAGGTCGGTCCTCTTCTCCAGTAGAATCCAAGGGGTACCTGTTGAAGAAATTATACTCACGAGATCCAGGGGTCCAGGCTCCTCGGCAAATCCAGGGTTAATCCACGTACTTGAAAAAAAAAAAAAAAACGGTGTCCCGACCACGAACTGAAAGGGGACCCATGTTTGCACATGGGTCACCTTTCCACGAATGCCAGAAACCCACTTTGACTTCTGTCTAAGTGGGTTTCTGCAGCCAATCAGGGAGCGCCACGTTGTAGCACTCTCCTGATCAGCTGTGTGCTCTTGTCCTCACTGACAGGCAGCACACGGCAGTGTTACAATGTAGCGCCTATGCGCTACATTGTAACCAATGATGGGAACTTTCAGCTCAGCGGTGACGTCACTTTAGGTCAACCGCAGGGCAGAAAGTTCCCATCATTGGTTACAATGTAGCGCATAGGCGCTACATTGTAACACTGCCGTGTGCTGCCTGTCAGTGAGGACAAGAGCACACAGCTGATCAGGAGAGTGCTACAACGTGGCGCTCCCTGATTGGCTGCAGAAACCCACTTAGACAGAAGTCAAAGTGGGTTTCTGGCATTCGTGGAAAGGTGACCCATGTGCAAACATGGGTCCCCTTTCAGTTCGTGGTCGGGACACCGTTTTTTTTTTTTTTTTTCAAGTACGTGGATTAACCCTGGATTTGCCGAGGAGCCTGGACCCCTGGATCTCGTGAGTATAATTTCTTCAACAGGTACCCCTTGGATTCTACTGGAGAAGAGGACCGACCTGCGTGGGAACTTAAGGTAAGTATGTATGTATGTGTGTATGTATGTAATAAAATTATACTTTCACGGTGTGTGTGTCTTGTCTTTTTTTGGGTATTTTTTTAGTAGTAGTACTACAGGTACCAGCGGGCCAGTTTTTCCGCCGCATGCTGGTACTTGTGGTTCTCCAAGTACCAGCATGCGGGGGAGGCTTGCTGGGCCTTGTAGTACTGCTACTAAAAACAATATCTTTTCATTTACAACAAAGGCTATCAGCCCCCCCATCCGCAGCCCATTGGATGGGGGGGGACAGCCTCGGGCTTCACCCCTGGCCCTTGGGTGGCTGGGGGGGGGGACCCCTTGATTGAAGGGGTCCCCACTCCCCCAGGGTACCCCGGCCAGGGGTGACTAGTTGGATTTTTGATGCCACGGCCGCAGGGCACTATATAAAAGTGACCCCCGGCTGTGGCATTATCTGTCCAGCTAGTGGAGCCCGGTGCTGGTTTTAAAAATACGGGGGACCCCTACTCTTTTTGTCCCCCGTATTTTTGGGACCAGGACCAGGCGCAGAGCCCGATGCTGGTTGCTTAAATATGGGGGAACCCCTGTCATTTTTTTCACCATATTTTTGCAACCAGGATCGGCTCAAAGAGCCCGAGGCTGGTTATGCTTAGGAGGGGGGACCCCACGCATTTTTTTTAATGATTTTACAGTGTTTAATTAAAAAAAAAAAAAAACCCCAGCACGGATCACACAGATCCGGCCGAGATTGATTGTAAAAAAAGTCGGCAGTGTTTTGCTAATCACTGCCGTAAAAATAGGTAAAAAACCACGAATGACATCGACATCGGAAGAAAAGAAAAACCAGAATACGACAGCTTAGTAAATCCATCGTAATCAATTCAAAAAGTTGCAATTTTACACTGTCGATGTCATTCGTGATTGAACTTGGACATGATTCTGGAAAATACGAATCTTAGTAAATGTACCCCAGTATCTGTGTCTGGATCTGTGTCGACCCACTGAGGTAACGGGCGTTTTAGGGCCCCTGACGGTGTCTGAGACGCCTGGACAGGCACTAATTGATTTGCCGGCTGTCTCATGTCATCAACCGTTCTTTGCAAAGTGCTGACATTATCACTTAATTCTTTAAATACGATCATCCAGTCAGGTGTCGACTCCCTAGGGGGTGACATCACTAACCCAGGCAATTGCTCCGCCTCCACATCATTTTCCTCCTCATACATGTCGACACACACGTACCGACACACAGCACACACACCGGGAATGCTCTGATAGAGGACAGGACCCCACAAGCCCTTTGGAGAGACAGAGGGAGAGTCTGCCAGCACACACCAAGCGCTATATATATATATACAGGGATAACCTTATATAAGTGTTAATCCCTTATAGCTGCTGTTTATATAGTTTTTAGCTGCCAATAGTGCCCCCCCTTCTCTTTTTTACCCTGATTCAGTAGCAAGTCTGCAGGGGAGAGTCAGGGAGCCGTCCTTCCAGCGGAGCTGTGAGGGAAAATGGCGCTTGTGTGCTGAGGAGATAGGCTCCGCCCCTTCACGACGTCCTTATCTCCCGCTTTTTCTGTAAAAAATGGCAGGGGTTAAAATACATCCATATAGCCCCAGAGCTATATGTGATGTATTCTTTAGCCAATCTAAGGTATATCATGTTATATTGCGTTTTAGGGCGCTCCCCCCCAGCGCCCTGCACCCTCAGTGACCGGAGTGTGAAGTGTGCTGAGAGCAATGGCGCACAGCTGCGGTGCTGTGCGCTACCTTAGTCTGAAGACAGGATCGTCTTCTGCCGCCGATTTCACCGGACCGCTTCGCTCTTCTGGCTCTGTAAGGGGGCCGGCGGCGCGGCTCCGGGACCCATCCAGGCTGAACCTGTGATCGTCCCTCTGGAGCTAATGTCCAGTAGCCTAAGAAACCCGATCCACTCTGCACGCAGGTGAGTCCGTTTCTTCTCCCCTTAGTCCCACGATGCAGTGAGCCTGTTGCCAGCAGGACTCACTGAAAATAAAAAACCTAAAATATACTTTTATTCTAAGCAGCTCAGGAGAGCCACCTAGCCTGCACCCTTCTCGTTCGGGCACAAAAATCTAACTGAGGCTTGGAGGAGGGTCATAGGGGGAGGAGCCAGTGCACACCACCTGATCCTAAAGCTTTTATTCTTGTGCCCTGTCTCCTGCGGAGCCGCTATTCCCCATGGTCCTTACGGAGTCCCAGCATCCACTAGGACGTCAGAGAAAGTAACATTTCTGGACTGTGATACATGTAATCTTACCGATCATACAAATTATCACCACTGTTTTCTGTAAATCATTGATGACATCCATTTATTATTTCATGGAATATTTTTAATAGCTAAAATAAAATAAAAATAACTTAATGTGTTACAATTAGAAAAGGGAGGCACTCGATATCCTGGCTGTTGGGATCCCAGCGCTCTGCATACAGGCGCCGGGATACTGATAACTATTCTTCCTCTTGGGGTGTCCACGACACCCCTGGAGGAAGAATAAATAGCGCGGAGAGCCACTGTGCCCGCAAGGTGCTCTTTTGCGCTCGCCCCGCTGCTGGCATTCCGGCGGTTGGAATCCCTGCGCCGGTATTTCGGGCGCCGGGATCCCGAGCGTCAGTAAAACGTACTACACCCATTAGAAAGAATATGAGATTTATAGTGATATTTACCCATAACATCTCGGACAAACTCTGGGGCGCTCCGCGGCGTCCATTCTTTTGGCCTCTCGGGTATTGGAGCAGGTTTATCCTGTAAATGATATGTTCTAATGGGTTAGATTGAGCCAACAAAATTAGATGCAAGATATAAGATTGTGAGGTTACCTACAGAAAATAAGTGCACAGTGACTTATACATATAAGCTAAGCAATGGTTGCACCAAGCTGGAGTAGTGAATATATTACAGCCTGTGACATAGGGACCAATTCAATTCAACATATTATGCCACCAGGCATTGCAGCGATGCTGCGCTACACACACAGCAGCCATGTATGGCAGTGCTGGCATCGCAGGTTTACCCTGGCACCCCATAGAGATGCAGGGAAAACTTGTGATGCCAGTGGGCACGATGTGATGATCGTATTCATCAGCTGAATTGAATTCCTCATCTTTACATGTAGATTTACTAAATTTCTAAAAAGGAAAAGTGGAGATATTGCACATTGCCACCGTTCAGATTCTAGGTATCATTTTCTAGTGTTCACTATATAATTTGTTAGCTAGAATCTGATTGGTTGCTATGGGCAACACCTCCACTTTAACTTTTTATTAGTAGTTGTAGTAGTAAATCTCCTCCTTAGCTGTCAGCGCTGTATATCATATCACACTGATTACTTAGTGCTAGGGCCAGAGTTACTAGTCACCAGTATAAGCTAGACATGGCAGCTCACCGGATTCCTCATCAGCCGCTCCAGCCTCAGCCTCTGCTCGTCCGTGGCATTCTTGGGTATAATCAGCGGCTGCGGCTCTTTTTTAGGCCTGGTTGGCTTGGGAGCACCAGCTTCTGCTGCCATGCTATCTTCTTAGAGTTGTTTACATCGACGTGGACTGATGACGACAATACAATGTTTTGAGTCTGCGGCACCTATTATTAGCCTTGTTTCTTTCTGGCCAACAAATACGGAGGCCATTTTCTCGGAGACCGGCAGCTGCATTGAAATTCTGTACAATGAGGAGCTGACAAAATGTTCCTCGCTGTGAATACAGATATCAAGAGCTGTTCGGTCTCTAAAGAATACAATTACTGTACGAGTTTAAATGCAATTTTAATGCAGGAGCTAAAACGAAAGAGTGCTGTTATAATAGTAGATGTCATGCTAGTAATTGGATTTAAGTCTTAATAAAGGTTGGCAAAAATGTTCCTTACCACTAAATGTAACTGACAGGACTTTGTTTTCAAAATCTGTCACTTTTACTTCCAGGCTGCATATAACCCTAGCCACATTTGCCCTCTTCTCATTACAAGGGCCCTGGGAGCAAAACACCAAAAAGCTTCTTCTAAACATATATGGGGCCCAATTATCATTGATCGCATATTCAGGGCGGGATGTATTAACATACATCGCCGCCCCTTGCCGACCACCGCAACGATGCTAATCGCATATGTACTAACATATGCGATTAACATCGCAATGCGGTGACAGAGGCCCCCCGCGATACCTGTCACATGGTGTGCGGGGGGGGGGGGGGGTCTCTGTGGGGTCCGTCACCTCCCAGCCCTGGGACGTGACGTGGGCTGGGAGTCCCCGGGCTCTTCCTCCTCCTCCCCGCTGCAGCAGGAAGCAGAAATGGCTGTGCTACGGGGGAGAAGGAGCTGGGGGATGCTGTCTGGACACAGGAGAGGGGAGGGGGCTCGGTGGGTGTGGAAGAAGCCCATAGGCTTCTATGGGGTATCACCATCAAAATACCTTTAGTACATATGAAAATGCGGTAAAATCCCCCCAAAACTGGGTTTACCGCATTTTCTCTTTAGAACATCCTGCCCTCAATGTGATCTGGGAGTGATATCAATGCCTAGGATGTCATTGCAATATGCGATCACATCAGCAGAATGTATGATTGGGCACTTGACGGGAGCCCCTCCCTGTGATGCGCTCAGCAAGCAGCCTTTACTGCGCCGGAAAAAGGGTGGCAGCCTCGGGCTTTTACACCCACTGCTATTCAATTACAGCCCCTTTGCCTCATGCATTAACCTGTAGAATCAAGGATAGGTTCCCGGACATGTGTTTATAGCTTTGCGGCACACGCGATCAGGGCATTTAACGTGGATTTCTGTTTCAGCCTCCGCAGGCTTAAATAGAAATCCGTCTCAATTGCAGCCTGCTTGAGGACGGTCACGGGCTATAAATGAATAGCCTTGAAAAATCAATTAGCCTGCTGTAATTAATGGTGGCTAAATAAATCTGGCCCAATTCATTTTGCGAATCCATGTCTCTTCCCTTACACCCAAACTATCTCTCTATTAGGTCACACATGATAGATAGATAGATAGATAGATAGATAGATAGATAGATAGATAGATAGATAGATAGATAGATAGATAGATAGATAGATAGATTCTATATCGGTATATACTATTTGTGTTCCGCTGCAAAATCTGTAACAGATTATTGATGTAATTGTAAAACAGATCCCTAAAAAAACACCATAAACAGCAAGTGAATTATACCATTCTCTCATGCTGCTCTTGGTGTAATAAATATATTAGTAGGATTTTTTTATTTTATTAAGTAGGATTCTACACTTCCTGACTACTGCAGATGTTACTGTTACCATATATCTGTGCTCACGCTGTAAGTTAGAAAGAAGTCACCCAGAAGCTCTAGGACCACGCAGAACAGATCAGTGCATTAATCCTAATCACACAGACCCCACATTAGGGATACATTAGTGTGAAACTATGACAAGTATTTATATTATATTATCGCTGCTCACACTTACATAACACTTTAACCTTCACAGCTGCGTATTATTCATTCTCACACCAAAGTTTTCTTACATGGAGACACCAGCTGTACAGATATCATGTATACCAGCGGTGGCCAACCCGCGGCTCTTTCATCCTCCGCATGCGGCTCGATCTGCTCCCGGCCACCGCTGCCAGACACAGCGCACTCACAGCAGGTCTCCAGCGGCAGTGTCTATCTAAAATTCGGCGCCGGCCCGTGAGCCAATCAGAGCTCGCGGACCGGCAGCTAAGGCTCCCGATTGGCTGCCGGACCGCGAGCTCTGATTGGCTCACGGGCAAGTGCCGAATTGAAGATAGACACCGCCGCCGGAAACTGAGGGGTAGGAGAGGCGCACGCTGCCCTCTCCTCCCCTCACAGCAGCAGCGCGGTAAGCAGCACTATTTTTTTTTTGGGGGGGGGGGGAGTGAGGCACTGTGGGGGCATGTGTATCAGCACTGGGGGCATATCTGGCACTGTGGGAGGCATTTGTATCAGCACCGGGGGCATATCTGGCACTGTTGTAGGCATTGTGGGGGCATGTGTATCAGCACTGGGGGCATATCTGGCACTGGGGGCATGAGGCACTATGGGGGCATGTGTATCTGCACTAGGGCATATCTGGCACTGTGGGGGCATGCGTATCTGCACTGGGGGCATATCTGGCACTGTGGGGGCATGTGTATCTGCACTGGGGCATATCTGGCACTGTGGGGGCATGTGTATCTGCACTGGGGCATATCTGGCACTGTGTAGGGACATGTGTATCTGGCACTGTGGGGGCATGTGTATCTGCAATGGGGACATAGCTGGCACTGTGGGGGCATGTGTATCTGCACTGGGGGCATGTGTATCTGCACTGGGGCATATTTGGCACTGTGGGGGCATGTGTATCTGCACTGGGGCATATCTGGCACTGTGGGGCATATCTGGCACTGTGGGGCATATATGTATCTGGCACTGTGGGGGCATACGTGTATTTGGCACTGTGGGGGCATACATGTATCTTGCACTGTGGGGACATGTGTATCTGGTACTGGGGGCATATATTTATCTGGCACTGTGGGGGCATGTGTATCTGGTACTGGGGGCATATATTTATCTGGCACTGTGGGGGCATGTGTATCTGGTACTGGGGGCATATATTTATCTGGCACTGTGGGGGCATGTGTATCTGGTACTGGGGGCATATATTTATCTGGCACTGTGGGGGCATGTGTATTTGGCACTGTGGGCATATATGTATCTGGCACTGTGAGGGCATGTGTATCTGGCACTGGGGGCATATATTTATCTGGCACTTCGGCGCGCGCATGATAGTGGCTCTTGCCCTTTTCTGGCTCTTGGCCTCTGACTGGTTGGTCACCCCTGATGTATACAGTCCGTTCCCAGCTGTGTACCAGCGCTGTGCTTGTGGCTGCATGCAATGACCTGCGCTTACTGATCCCATGTTATGGCATACCCTCCAACATGACCCGCCCCACTAGGTACAAAATGCTCTGTTTCTGTACTTCCCCCTTAATTTATTATTGCCATCACCTGTGAAGAAACAGCTTTCTTATCATTTAACTAGTTCAACACAGGTGATGGAAATCATAAATTAAGAGGGAAGTCCAGAAACAGAGCATTTTGTACCTAGTGGGGCGGGTCATGTTGGAGGGTCTGTTATAGCAGCATGCAATCTATGGCAGACATTCACACACACGTGGGACTGCAGCCACATTTAATAATAAGCCATGATATAAGAACAGGAGATATGATATGAGAGCTGCAGCTGCTGTATATAGGTGCATGCAATAAGTCACCTGGTTGCTCCGCAGGGATCAGCGTGTGCCGGGGGATAATGATGATAGATCCCCCTCTGTAACTACTTGCAGTCTTGCATTGTAGTCTGTAGTGTATGCCGCTGCTTCCGCTGTTCCAGCTCCGGCCGTGATGTCGTCACCTCCGGTACATGCTGGGCCATGGTCCTCTCCACGAAGGGTAACTAGACTCTACCATAGAGGGGACGGTCTGTCTCATTCCCCTGTTCTCTCCCCCTCCCCATGGCTGGTAGCAGCAGCAGCCCACCACCGCCGGCACCGAGCTGTGGCTGTAAGGGGATCCGCTCCTGCCTGCAGTGCGAGTCTCCGGGCCGGGCGCTGCCCAGGGGGGCACAACAGGTACAGCCACTAGCAGAGTCGTTACTCCACGTCTGCTGCTCTTCCTATAGTCACTGGCTCAGGTGTGTGTTGAACTACAAGTCCCAGCAAATCCATTAGCAATCTATAATTAGGCATCCTGTGACTGGTTATGGGACTGCAGCTACAGAGTATACTCCCTAGTTCATGGGTCTTCAACCTGCGACCCTCCAGCTGCTGTGGAACTACACATCCCAGCATGCCCTGCCTCAGTTTTAGCATACCTTAATAGCAAAATTGTGGCAGGGCATGCTGGGATGTGTAGTTTCACAGCAGCTGGAGGGCCACAGGTTGAAGACCCATGCGCCTAGTTCTACCCACAAAGGGGAGACTCCTGTGGCTGGCAGCATGTCACATAGAAGACAGTGTTCCCCAAAGAACCTTAATATCCATGCTTGAGTACAGGTGACAATTAGTTCATCAGTCATTTTGATATACCTATCTGTGTTCAAGCGCATATATATATATCTCTGACTGGTGACCTGTGCGCATGCACATATTTGGAGCCTGTGCAAGAGTGATTCTTCCACTATTGTTGTGGTACATTGCTCACTAGTAAGAAATGAATACCACTTTTACACCGCCAGCATATAACATGGGTTATTATTGCACATGAGTGTGCATAACCCGTGTTGCTGGTTGGTGTAAAAGGGTCAAGTTGGAATAATCCGGATGGAGCGGCCCGGTATTCCAACTCGGGTAGTTTGCAGAGTTGAATATGGGTTCAACCCGGCAAACTGCAGTGTAAACGGGAGCCAGGTCGCATCAACCCGTCTTCCCGTTCACAGTGGTTCGTTTTATCGACAGTATCTAGGTCGACAATGTTTAGGTCGACCACTATAGGTCGATAGTCACTAGGTCGACATGGATGGAAGGTCGACAGGGTTTCTAGGTTGACATGTGCTAGGTCGACAGGTCTAAAGGTCGACATGAGGGGGGAAAAAATGTGGGTGTCGTTTTCTTCGTAGAGTGACCGGGATCCCAAATTAGTGCACCGAGTCTCCTCGCATGGCTCGCTTCGCTCGCCATGCTTCGGGCATGGTGCCTTCGCTCCGCTACCGCTTCGCTCGGCACACTTTACTGTTCCAATCGTAGTCCACGTGGATCGTTAAGTATGAAAAAATCCACAAAAAAAAAAAAAGTGAAAAACTCATGTCGACCTTTAGACCTGTCGACCTAGCACATGTCGACTTATAAACCATGTCGACCTAGTGACTGTCGACCTATAGTGGTCGACCTAAACATTGTCGACCTAGACACTGTCGATCTTCAGACCGGATCCCTCACAGTGATGTACAGGCGGTGCTTGGAGATCATGTGATCTCCAAGTGCCGCCCCCGCCGCGTCACTGGCAAGGTCACCAACCTGGCAATATGCCGGGTTGGTGACTGCAGTGGGAAAGGGGGCTGATGCGGGTCGCAGCCGGGTAGCACTCGTGTCAGGCTCCTGGATGCGACCCACGATTTTAGTGTAAAAGCAGTATAAATCATCCTTACTGGGCATTTGTAGATGCCATATACAAATCACGTTTAAAATTTTCATCCATCAGAATTTTTTTTATCTCTATACAAAATGAATTTGATTGTCCACAAAATTGAAATTGGGGAATTATTTATTTATTAACAGTTTCTTATACAGGTTGAGTCTCCCTTATCCAAAATGCTTGGGACCAGAGGTATTTTGGATATGGGATTTTTCCGTATTTTGGAATAATTGCATACCATAATGAGATATCATGGTGATGGGACCTAAATCTAAGCACAGAATGCATTTATGTTACATATACACCTTATACACACAGCCATTTTAGCCAATATTTTTTATAACTTTGTGCATTAAACAAAGTGTGTGTACATTAACACAATTCATTTATGTTTCATATACACCTTATACACACAGCCTGAAGGTCATTAAATACAATATTTTTAATAACTTTGTGTATTAAACAAAGTTTGTGTACATTGAGTCATCAAAAAACAAAGGTTTCACTATCTCACTCTCACTCAAAAAAGTCTGTATTTCGGAATATTCCGTATTTCGGAATATTTGGATATGGGATACTCAACCTGTATAGCGCAGCATATTCCGTTGCGCTTTACAACTAGAACAACAGTAATAGAACAAAACTGGTGAAAAACAGACAGACATAGGAATGACTGCCTTTACACATTCTCTTTAATGCCATATTGCATCATAGCTCTGACAGTCATAGGGTTCACAAATCTTACTCATCGTGTCGTTGTATTGATAATCTCCACCCTGAGCTAAGAGGGTTTTATTCTAGGGTGCTTCGCATCTGTTCCGCCAAAATAAATGTCTCTGATACACTGAATTCAGGCTCGACCCACTGAGGCGAATTCTCCTATAATTTCGTTTTGATACTGAATATACAGTAATATATGTATTAGCACAATGGGATATTAGTGTGTTGGTATCTATCTATCTATCTATCTATCTATCTATCTATCTATCTATCTATCTATCTATCTATCTATCTATCTATCTATCTATCTATCTCCTTAAAACATGGACTAGAGTTAGGGGCACAAAATAAAAACCAAAATAACTGTTAATGTTTTCTTTATCCTGAATCTTTGAGAAGTGCGCGGTGTAATGTCTGGTAAATCTCCTGGTTTTATTGCAACTAATATTAAACACCAAAAATAACTGGATTACTACATTTTCCATTATTCTACTATTTCCTTTGCTGTCAGCTCATATGGTATCTCGTGAACATTCTAAAAGCCAACATACACTTAGGTCGATGTGGTTAAAATGCTGACATGTTCAGAATGTCAACATTTAACTTTTCAACACCAGAATGTTGACTTTTTGTTGTTCAGTGTTAGGCGAAAATAAGCAAAAATCATATGACAACCTAAGTGTATGTCGACATATTGGTTTTCGACCCACCATCTATGCCGACATTAGGAATGTTCACAAGTCAAACCACACACAGCACATGTAGCACACAATATACCAGGGTTTCCCAAACTCTGCCATTACAGTCCAGGTTTTAAGGATGTCCATGCTTGACCACAGGTGACTTAGGGCCTTATTCAGGATGGATAGCTATTCAGAGAAATTGCAAATCAAGCTATTATCGAACAACTGCGCATGCGCGGGGGGTAATAGCGACAGAAAATGCGTACAGATTGTAATCGCAATGTAGCCACTGTTTGACTGACAGGAAGCCGGCGTTTCTGGGTAAAAACCTTCCGTTTTCTGGGTGTGTCAGAAACACCGCAGGCCTGCCCAGGTGTTTTTGGGGACGGTCTCTGACGTCAGCACAGACCACTTCCAGCCTGTCTCCGTTGCAGATTAGTGGCAGCTTCAGACCTACTCACATTTGCTCAGATGGCAACATTTCTTCGATGTTCCTGTAATTGCATATGTATCTGCGAGTGGATAGCGATCTGCTTTGCATTCACAATTTGGATGGGGCGTTTTTTCATCCTGTCAGGGCGGCGCCTTTCTACTCACAGTCAACTGCAATTTCTCTGAATAGCGATCCATGCTGCATGAAGCCCTTAATTAGTACCTTGGTCAACGTGATTCAATCATCAGGACTCGAGCATGGATATCCTTAAAACCTGGACTATAATGACAGAGTTTGGGAAACAATAGTTACATAGTGGCAGTTTCCGGCAACAGAAATGAAGTTAGTTCGTACATTGTTAGTACATTATACACAGACATGACTTCATAGGCGTGCGCAGACGCCGACACGGGGGTGCCGTTCCGCTCTGGGCGGCCCAGGTTAGCAGTCTTATGTCCCATTGCAAGGGGTGGAGGAGGTAGTCCGATACCCGGTGGAGGGGGGAAGTCCGGAGCGGCACCCCCGTATCGGCGTCTGTGTAAGCCTATGCATGACCTGATGTAACTTTAATGTTTCCACATCGGCATGCTCACTTTTTTTTTTTTTTTCTTTCAAAGAAAGCCTATGTTATCAGCCAGTTCACTTTACTGTTTGTGTTGTTTTCCAGACCAAGTTATTTATATATATCCCAGAGCACGGCATAGCTCAGGGAATACAGAACACACATTCAGATGGGTGGTGGTTTCCCTTCCCTGGTGTGAGTCTGATAGAAGATTTTGTGACAGAAGATGAGGAAAAAGAGATGGTACATGCCATGGACCAGGACGAATGGAGAATTTCACAGTCCGGGAGAAGGAAACAGGTAAATATAATTGAATGAACCATTTTTTCCCTATTGTATTATTTATTTCCTTTCTGTGATGATCTCAGTTTTAAAAAAAAATTGGCGGCAATTCTACAATCAGTAGAACAGGGCTCAACAAAGTCCAGGCATCAGGTTACCCTGGTGACATGACAACATGGGTGCCCAGCTGTCCCCAGTCTCCTGGTCCAGCTGCATACCCATGTCCTGTCAGGCTTCTCTCTCACTGCTCGAGTGGGAGTAAGATAGAATTTGATGGCAGATAAGAGCCACTTGGCCAATCTAGTCTGCTCCTTTTTTATCCTTTAGGTAACCTCAAGCCAATTTGATCCTTAGTTCTCTGTAAAGCTACTCGTATGCCTACCCCAAGCATGTTTACACTACACTACTGTCTTAGGGCCTGATTCAGAGAAGAACGCTAATGCAGCTGCAAGTGCGGTTTTATACGCATCTGCAGATATCAGCAAGTGAAGCTGCCGCCCAGAAATCAAGAGACGCCTATCAGAGCGACTAACAACTCATTCGCAATTGCGTACACCTACGCTGCCTATACACAAGAATGGGAAACATTGACTGCTTGAATAGGTCTATGGCTCCGTAGACTGGCCACGGCAGTAGTCACGCAGGCGCCATATTTTGTACACTAGAGTCTGCATGCAGCTGACGTCAGACACATGCCCCGAAAACGGCCATGGCACGCCTACATTTTATCCATCACTCCCCACTAACCCCATGTTAACACACCCAAGCGGTCACCTCCTGTCAATCACTGCGTAGGAATACTCCCTGCATGTGGGATTGCAGCAACACCCTGACATTTGCACTATGCGAAAGCAGCGCATGTGCAGTCTACCGATAATCGGTCAGTTCCACGGAACATCTACTTTGTATACTTCTAGGGAATCAGGCCCTTTGTCTCTGCCACCTCTGGTAAATCCATTCTCCTGGCACTGATCAGGCAGTCAGTTTCACTAATCTAAATGATTACATTGCACTCTGATTAGCTGCAAGACTGTTACTGTCTTTGAAGATGAATTTCCTTGAAGTCTCTACTTGTGACACTCACCCTAGCACCGTGCTCCATTAGGCTAGAGCTAGCTCTTGGGTTTGGTCATTGCTGCTGCCTGGACCACCCTGGGAGCCAGGTCACATACAGCACCGATGGGTAATATTTCTCTGGAAAAGAGTTTTCTCTGACGTCCTAGTGGATGCTGGGGACTCCGTAAGGACCATGGGGAATAGACGGCTCCGCAGGAGACTGGGCACATCTAAGAAAGATTTAGGACTATCTGGTGTGCACTGGCTCCTCCCTCTATGCCCCTCCTCCAGATTTCTGTGCCCGGCTGAGCTGGATGCACACTAGGGGCTCTCCTGAGCACCTAGAAGAAAGTATAGTTTAGGTTTTTTATTTTCAGTGAGACCTGCTGGCAACAGGCTCACTGCAACGAGGGACTAAGGGGAGAAGAAGCGAACCTACCTAAGTGGTGGTAGCTTGGGCTTCTTAGGCTACTGGACACCATTAGCTCCAGAGGGATCAAACACAGGACCCGACCTCGTCGTCCGTTCCCGGAGCCGCGCCGCCGTCCCCCTTACAGAGCCAGAAACAAGAAGGTGGTCCGGAAAATCGGCGGCTGAAGACTTCTGTCTTCTCCAAGTTAGCGCACAGCACTGCAGCTGTGCGCCATTGCTCCTCATGCACACCACACACTGCGGTCACTGATGGGTGCAGGGCGCTGGGGGGGGGGGGGGGGGGCGCCCTGAGCAGCAATAATAACACCTTGGCTGGCAAAACTAACACCATATATAGCCCCAGAGGCTATATAGGTGTATATTAACCCCTGCCAGAAACGATAAAATAGCGGGAGAAAGCCCGCCGAAAAAGGGGCGGAGCCAACTCCCTCAGCACACTGGCGCCATTATTCCCTCACAGCTTCGCTGGAAGGAAGCTCCCTGGCTCTCCCCTGCAGTCCTGCACTACAGAAAGGGTAAAAAAGAGAGGGGGGGCACAATTTAGGTGCAGTATACATATATTATAGGCAGCTATAGGGGAAAACACTCTGTATAGTGATATCCCTGTGTTATATAGCGCCCTGGTGTGTGCTGGCATACTCTCCCTCTGTCTCCCCAAAGGGCTTTGTGGGGTCCTGTCCTCTGAAAGAGCATTCCCTGTGTGTCTGCTGTGTGTCGGTACTACTGTGTCGACATGTATGATGAGGATAATGATGTGGAGGCGGAGCAAATGCCTGTGAATGTGATGTCGCCCCCTGCGGGGTCGACACCAGTGTGGATGGACTTATGGAAGGAATTACGTGACAGTGTCAGCTCCTTACATAAAAGGTTTGACGACATAGGACAGCCGGCTACTCAGCTTGTGCCTGTCCAAGCGTCTCAAATGTCATCAGGGGCTATAAAACGCCCGCTACCTCAGATGACAGATACAGATGTCGACACGGATACCGACTCCAGTGTCGACGATTATGAGACGAGTGTACCCTCCAATAGATCCACCCGTTATATGATTGAGGCTATGAAAAATGTTTTACACATTTCTGATGATACCCCAGGTACCACAAAAAAGGGTATTATGTTTGGTGAGAAAAAACTACCAGTAGTTTTTCCTGCATCTGACGAATTAAATGAGGTGTGTGAGGAAGCGTGGACTTCCCCAGATAAGAAATTGATCATTTCTAAACGGTTAATGGCTGCGTACCCTTTCCCGCCAGAGGATAGGTCACGCTGGGAAACACCCCCTAGGGTAGATAAAGCATTGACACGCTTATCAAAGAAGGTGGCACTACCGTCTCCGGATACGGCCGCCCTAAAAGAACCTGCTGATAGAAAGCTGGAAAGTACCCTAAAAGCTATATACACACACACTGGCATTATATTGAGACCCGCTATTGCATCAGCTTGGATGTGCAGTGCTGCTGCTGCGTGGTCAGACTCCCTGTCGGAAAACATTGATACCATGGATAGGGACAATATTTTGCTAACGATTGACCATATAAAAGACGCGGTCTTATACATGCGTGATGCACAGAGGGATATTTGCCGGCTGGCATCAAAAATAAGCGCTATATCCATTGCCGCCAGACGGGGGTTATGGACTAGACAATGGTCAGGTGATGCCGACTCCAAGCGGCACATGGAAGTTTTACCCTATAAAGGGGTGGAACTTTTTGGGGAAGGTCTTTCAGACCTCGTTTCCACAGTTACTGCTGGGAAATCGACTTTTTTGCCACAGGCTACCCCACAGCAAAAGAAAGCACCGTATTATCAGGTACAGTCCTTTCGGCCCCAGAAAAATAAGCGGGCTAGAGGCTCATCCTTTCTGCCGAAGGGGGAAAAAGCTGCAGCACACAGCTAGTTCCCAGGAGCAGAAGTCCTCCCCTGCGTCCGGTAAGTCCACAGCATGACGCTGGGGCTGCTCAGGCGGAATCGGGAACGGTGGGGGCACGTCTCAGGTTTTTCAGCACACAGTGGGCTCTCACAAGTGGATCCCTGGGTCCTTCAAGTAGTATCTCAGGGGTACAGGCTGGAATTCGAGACGTCTCCCCCCCCCCGCCGTTTCCTAAAATCTGCCTTGCCGGCAACTCCCTCTGCCAGGGAGGCAGTGTTGGTGGCTATTCAAAAACTGTATTCATCCAGACGTTGCCGTTCGGGTTATCCACAGCACCGAGGGTCTTTACCAAGGTAATGGCCGAAATGATGATACTCCTTCGCAAGAAGGGAGTTTTAATTATCCCGTACTTGGACGATCTCCTGATAAAGGCGAGGTCCAAAGAACAGTTGATAGTGGGGGTGGCACTTTCTCAGGAAGTGCTACAACAGCACAGCTGGATTCTAAACATTCCAAAGTCACAGCTGGTCCCGACGACACGTCTTCTGTTCCTGGGAATGATTCTGGACACAGACCAGAAAAGAGTGTTTCTTCCACTGGAAAAAGCCGAGGAATTGTCATCTCTGGTCAGAGACATCCTAAAACCAGGAAAAGTGTCGGTACATCAATGCACACGAGTCCTGGGAAAAATGGTAGCTTCGTACGAAGCAATTCCATTCGGAAGGTTCCACGCAAGGACGTTCCAGTGGGACCTGTTGGACAAATGGTCCGGGTCCCATCTCCAGATGCAACAGCGGATAACCCTATCGGCCGGAACCAGGGTGTCGCTGCTGTGGTGGCTGCAGAGGGCTCATCTAGAGGGCCGCAGATTCGGAATACAGGACTGGGTCCTGGTGACCATGGATGCCAGCCTTCGGGGCTGGGGGGCAGTCACAAAGGGAAGAAATTTTCAAGGACTGTGGTCAAATCAGGAGATTTCTCTTCACATAAATATCCTGGAGCTAAGGGCCATTTACAATGCCCTAAGCCAGGCAAGACCCCTGCTTCAAAACCAGCCGGTACTGATCCAGTCAGACAACATCACGGCGGTCGCCCATGTAAACAGACAGGGCAGCACGAGAAGCAGGATGGCGATGGCAGAAGCCACAAGGATTCTCAGATGGGCAGAGAATCATGTGTTAGCACTGACGGCAGTGTTCATTCCGGGAGTGGACAACTGGGAAGCAGACTTCCTCAGCAGGCACGACCTCCACCCGGGAGAATGGGGACTTCATCCAGAAGTCTTCCAAATGCTGGTCAACCGGTGGGAAAAACCACAGGTAGACATGATGGCGTCCCGACTCAACAAGAAGTTGAAAAGATATTGCGCCCGGTCAAGAGACCCTCAGGCGATAGCGGTGGACGCTCTAGTGACACCATGGGTGTACCAGTCGGTTTATGTGTTTCCTCCTCTACCTCTCATACCCAAGGTACTGAGAATAATAAGAAGGCGAGGAGTGAAAACCATACTCGTGGTTCCGGATTGGCCAAGAAGAGCTTGGTACCCGGAACTTCAAGAGATGCTTACAGAGGACCCATGGCCTCTGCCGCTCAGACAAGACCTGCTGCAGCAGGGACCCTGTCTGTTCCAAGACTTACCGCGGCTGCGTTTGACGGCATGGCGGTTGAACACCGGATCCTGAAGGAAAAGGGTATTCCGGAGGAAGTCATCCCTACCCTGATCAAAGCCAGGAAGGATGTCACCGCAAGACATTATCACTGCATTTGGCGAAAATATGTTGCTTGGTGTGAGGCCATGAAGGCCCCGACGGAGGAATTTCAACTGGGTCGATTCCTGCACTTCCTGCAAGCAGGGGTGACGTTGGGCCTCAAATTGGGGTCCATAAAGGTCCAGATTTCGGCTCTGTCGATTTTCTTCCAAAAAGAACTGGCTTCACTGCCCGAAGTTCAGACTTTTGTCAAAGGAGTACTGCATATTCAGCCTCTTTTTGTGCCCCCAGTGGCACCTTGGGATCTCAATGTGGTTTTGGCATTCCTGAAATCACGTTGGTTCGAACCACTTAAGACTGTGGATTTAAAATATCTCACGTGGAAAGTGGTCATGCTGTTGGCCTTGGCGTCGGCCAGGCGGGTTTCAGAATTGGCGGCTTTGTCTTGTAAAAGCCCTTATCTGATTTTCCATATGGATAGGGCAGAATTGAGGACTCGTCCTCAGTTTCTCCCAAAGGTGGTCTCAGCTTTTCACTTGAACCAACCTATTGTGGTGCCTGCGGCTACTAGGGACTTGGAGGATTCCAAGTTGCTGGACGTAGTCAGGGCCCTAAAAATTTATATTTCCAGGACGGCTGGAGTCAGAAAGACTGACTCGCTGTTTATCCTGTATGCACCCACCAAGCTGGGTGCTCCTGCTTCTAAACAGTCTATTGCGCGCTGGATTTGTAGCACTATTCAGCTGGCGCATTCTGCGGTAGGCTTACCGCAGCCTAAATCTGTAAAAGCCCATTCCACACGGAAGGTGGGCTCATCTTGGGCGGCTGCCCGAGGGGTCTCGGCTTTACAACTTTGCCGAGCAGCTACTTGGTCGGGGGCAAACACGTTTGCAAAATTCTACAAATTTGATACCCTGGCTGAGGAGGACCTGGAATTCTCTCATTCGGTGCTGCAGAGTCATCCGCACTCTCCCGCCCGTTTGGGAGCTTTGGTATAATCCCCATGGTCCTTACGGAGTCCCCAGCATCCACTAGGACGTCAGAGAAAATAAGAATTTACTCACCGGTAATTCTATTTCTCGTAGTCCGTAGTGGATGCTGGGCGCCCATCCCAAGTGCGGATTGTCTGCAATACCTGTACATAGTTATTGTTACAAAAATCGGGTTTTGTTGTGAGCCACCTCTTCAGAGGCTCCATTTGTTATCATACTGTTAACCGGGGTTCCTATCACGTGTTATATGGTGTGATTGGTGTGGCTGGTATGAGTCTTACCCGGGATTCAAAAATCCTTCCTTATTGTGTCAGCTCTTTCGGGCACAGTTCCTAACTGAGGCTTGGAGGAGGGTCATAGGGGGAGGAGCCAGTGCACACCAGATAGTCCTAAATCTTTCTTAGATGTGCCCAGTCTCCTGCGGAGCCGTCTATTCCCCATGGTCCTTACGGAGTCCCCAGCATCCACTACGGACTACGAGAAATAGAATTACCGGTGAGTAAATTCTTATTTTCATTCACTACTAAATTTTGGTTCTGACTTCTGACATTTCTGAAACTTGCTGACGTGTAGCCATATTCAGCTTTGCCGCATCGCGCACCAGTAATTCCTAAGGGTGTGCGTACCAGTCGTTCCAGCTATGTCATGATGCATATGCGTTGTGCAAAGCCAAACGTGGCTGTGTCTGTTACTGTAGCTAGTGGTAGATCACCTGCAAATACCTTTTTAGAAAACATATGCTGCCCTCTCCTTCCCTTACTTTTATTGAACTAACCGGTATTATAGCCCCAGCGGTTTAGCTATGTCTTGTATGTGTCAGCTGGTTGTGCAGGTGCTAGGGCCAGACCAATCACAGTTATATCATGTCATCCCTCTATGCAGAGTAGAGTCTAGCTGAAAGAACCCCACCACAACACCTCATGTTACAGAGGTCTAGATAAATCATAAATGCCCTAAAAAGTGAATTAACACATTTAATTATATATGAGAAAGACTTGTTTGCTGTATTCTAGATGTGGTTATGGCCATTTAAACTATACCAAAATTAGTATAAAAAAAGGGTTGCATTTAGCTATAACTAAATAATGTTTTATTTATTTTTTTGTATACAGGATTTTGGTCCAAAGGTAAACTTTAAGAAACAGAAATTAAAGGTTGGCAACTTCACCGGCCTTCCTAGTTTCAGCAGAGTTCTCTGGGAAAGGATGAAGAATCACACTGTCCTTCAAGGGTTCCGGCCAGTTGAGCAGTGTAATCTGGATTACAATTCAGATAGAGGATCCGCTATTGACCCCCACTATGACGACTCTTGGCTTTGGGGTGAAAGACTAGTCAGCTTAAATCTTCTTTCAAGTACTTTGCTCACTATGACCAGTTCCTCAGCAGATAGTCTGCAGCTGATCTCTACTTCAGATTGCTGTGACCCAAATGGAATACTTACTCACAATGTTAATGATTACAGTTCTGTAAATAATGCACAGCCTGGCCTCGAGGACTACACAGCGCACATCAAACCAAAGACTACCTCAGTTCCACATAGTGATGTGGAAGTAGCCATATGTTTACCAAGAAGGTCCCTAGTGGTTTTATATGGAGATGCGCGTCACTGCTGGAAGCATGCTATACATCGTGAACACATCCAGCAACGCAGAGTTTGCAGCACATTCAGGGAACTGTCCGCAGAGTTCAGTACAGGTGGCGAGGAGGAGAACCTTGGACAGATGCTGCTGGACATAGCGCTGGGCTTCCAGGGAAAATCAGTTTAGTGCAAAGTTTAATCTTGAAAAAAAAAAAAAAAAAAAAATTCTTACGAATCTCTCCTGATATGTGAATACCTGATCCACTTTACAATGCACTCCAGCTATGATAACTGTACATTGGCCCCTTATTAACTGTAGGGGGACATTTATAGCCTTCTGGGGTACATCATTGAATAGGCAACATTTATGCCACGCAACAGGTGCAACATGACAAACATATGCATATATGGCAGATCCTACTGCTACAAAACCAATATCACTAGAGCAGCCTAGCCAAAGTGGACACAGTGATATGACAATAGGCAAACTAGCTAAAATACCAGGTTATGACTATTGTAACTATTCTGATGGCATAGGAAGGGATTAAGTGATTTTGCACATTTGGTTTGGATCAATTTGTATGTAAAGTTTGACCATTTAATGGTAGATACTGATTTCTCATTCTACTTTTAATGTATAATTATTACATTATTTCTCTAACGTCCTAAGTGGATGCTGGGGACTCCGTAAGGACCATGGGGAATAGCGGCTCCGCAGGAGACTGGGCACATCTAAAGAAAGCTTTAGGACTATCTGGTGTGCACTGGCTCCTCCCCCCATGACCCTCCTCCAAGCCTCAGTTAGATCTCTGTGCCCGAACGAGAAGGGTGCACACTAGGGGCTCTCCTGAGCTTCTTAGTGAAAGTTTTAGATTAGGTTTTTTATTTTCAGTGAGACCTGCTGGCAACAGGCTCACTGCATCGAGGGACTAAGGGGAGAAGAAGCGAACTCACCTGCGTGCAGAGTGGATTGGGCTTCTTAGGCTACTGGACATTAGCTCCAGAGGGACGATCACAGGCCCAGCTTGGATGGGTCCCAGAGCCGCGCCGCCGGCCCCCTTACAGAGCCAGAAGGCAGAAGAGGTCCGGAAAATCGGCGGCAGAAGACGTCCTGTCTTCAACAAGGTAGCGCACAGCACTGCAGCTGTGCGCCATTGCTCTCAGCACACTTCGGTCACTGAGGGCGCTGGGGGGGGGCGCCCTGAGACGCAATAAAAACACCTTGGATGGCAAAAAATGCATCACATATAGCTCCTGGGTTATATGGATGCATTTAACCCCTGCCAGAATACATAAAAAAACGGGTGATAGGCTCCGCCCCCTTATCGGCGGCCTTATCTCCTCAGCACACTGGCGCCATTTTCCCTCACAGCTCCGTTGGAGGGAAGCTCCCTGGCTCTCCCCTGCAGTCACTACACTACAGAAAGGGTTAAAAAAGAGAGGGGGGCACTAATTAGGCGCAGTATTAACTATACAGCAGCTATAAGGGGAAAAACACTTATATAAGGTTATCCCTGTATATATATAGCGCTCTGGTGTGTGCTGGCAAACTCTCCCTCTGTCTCCCCAAAGGGCTAGTGGGGTCCTGTCCTCTATCAGAGCATTCCCTGTGTGTGTGCTGTATGTCGGTACTTTTGTGTCGACATGTATGAGGAGAAAAATGATGTGGAGACGGAGCAGATTGCCTGTAATAGTGATGTCACCCCCTAGGGGGTCGACACCTGAGTGGATGAACTGTTGGAAGGAATTACGTGACAGTGTCAGCTCTGTATAAAAGACAGTGGTTGACATGAGACAGCCGGCTACTCAGCTTGTGCCTGTCCAGACGTCTCATAGGCCGTCAGGGGCTCTAAAGCGCCCGTTACCTCAGATGGCAGATATAGACGCCGACACGGATACTGACTCCAGTGTCGACGGTGAAGAGACGAATGTGACTTCCAATAGGGCCACACGTTACATGATTGAGGCAATGAAAAATGTTTTACACATTTCTGATAATACGAGTACCACCAAAAAAGGGGTATTATGTTCGGTGAGGAAAAACTACCTGTAGTTTTCCTGAATCTGAGAAATTAAATGAGGTGTGTGATGATGCGTGGGTTTCCCCCGATAACAACTGATAATTTCTAAAATGTTATTGGCATTATATCCTTTCCCGCCAGAGGTTAGGGTGCGTTGGGAAACACCCCCTAGGGTGGATAAAGCGCTCACACGCTTGTAAGGGCTCTACCTTCGCCTGAGATGGCCGCCCTTAAGGATCCTGCTGATAGAAAGCAGGAGGGTATCCTAAAAGGTATTTACACACATACTGGTGTTATACTGCGACCAGCAATCGCCTCAGCCTGGATGTGCAGTGCTGGGTTGGCGTGGTCGGATTCCCTGACTGAAAATATTGATACCCTAGATAGGGACAGTATATTTTTGCCTATAGAGCATTTAAAAGATGCATTTCTATATATGCGTGATGCACAGCGGAATATTTGCCGACTGGCATCAAGTCTAAGCGCGTTGTCCATTTCTACCAGTAGAGGGTTATGGACACGTCAGTGGTCAGATGATGCGTATTCCAAACGGCATTTGGAAGTATTGCTTTATTAAGGGGAGGAGTTATTTGGGGTCGGTCTTTCAGACCTGGTGGCCACGGCAACAGCTGGGAATTCCACGTTTGTACCCCAGGTCGCCTCTCAACATGAGAAGACGCCGTATTATCAGGCGCAGTCTTTTCGTGGACAAGGTTCCTCATTTCTGCCCCGTGACAGAGGGAGAGGAAAAAGGCTGCAGAAATCAGCCAGTTCCCAGGAACAGAAACCCTCTCCCGCCTCTGCCAAGCCCTCAGTATACGCTGGGGCTTTACAAGCAGAATCAGGCACGGTGGGGGGCCCGTCTCAATGAATTTCAGCGCGCAGTGGGCTCACTCGCAAGTAGACCCCTGGATCCTTCAGGTGATATCTCAGGGGTACAAATTAGAATTCGAGACGTCTCCCCCTCGCCGTTTCCTAAAGTCGGCTTTACCGATGTCTCCTTCTGACAGGGAGACAGTTTTGGAAGCCATTCACAAGCTGTATTCCCAGCAGGTGATAATCAAGATACCCCTCCTGCAACAGGGAACGGGGTATTATTCCACACTGTTGTGGTACCGAAGCCGGACGGCTCGGTGAGACCGATTCTAAATCTAAAATCTTTGAACACTTACATACAGAGGTTCAAATTCAAGATTGAGTCGCTCAGAGCAGTGATTGCGAACCTGGAAGAAGGGGACTACATGATGTCTCGGGACATCAAGGATGCTTACCTTCATGTCAAAATTTACCCTTCTCACCAAGGGTACCTCAGGTTTATGGTACAGAACTGTCACTATCAGTTCAGACGCTGCCGTATGGATGGTCCACGGCACCCCGGGTCTTTACCAAGGTAATGGCCGAAATGATGATATTCCTTCGAAGGAAGTGAATTTTAGTTATCCCTTACTTGGACAATTCCCTGATAAGGGTAAGATCCAGGGAACAGTTGGAGGTCGGTGTAGCACTATCTCAGGTAGTGTTGCGGCAGCACGATTGGATTCTCAATATTCCAAAATCGCACCTGGTTCCGACGACGTGTCTTCTGTTCCTAGGGATGATCCTGGACACAGTCCAGAAAAAGGTGTTTCTCCCGGAGGAGAAAGCCAGGGAGTTAACCGAGCTAGTCAGGAACCTCCTAAAACCGAGCCAAGTCTCAGTGCATCAATGCACAAGGGTTCTGGGTAAAATGGTGGCTTCCTACGAAGCAATCCCATTCGACAGATTCCACGCACCAGTGGGACCTGCTGGACAAATGGTCCGGGTCGCATCTTCAGATGCATCAGCGGATAACCCTGTCACCAAGGACAAGGGTGTCCCTCCTGTGGTGGTTGCAGAGTGCTCATCTTCTAGAGGGCCGCAGATTAGGCATTCAGGACTGGGTCCTGGTGACCACGGATGCCAGCCTGCGAGGCTGGGGAGCAGTCACACAGGGAAGGAATATCCAGGGCTTATGGTCAAGCCTGGAGACATCACTTCACATAAATATCCTGAAGCTAAGGGACATTTACAATGCTCTAAGCTTAGCAAGACCTCTGCTTCAAGGTCAGCCGGTGTTGATCCAGTCGGACAACATCACGGCAGTCACCCACGTAAACAGACAGGGTGGCACAAGAAGCAGGAGGGCAATGGCAGAAGCTGCAAGGATTCTTCGCTGGGCGGAAAATCATGTGATAGCACTGTCAGCAGTATTCATTCCGGGAGTGGACAACTGGGAAGCAGACTTCCTCAGCACGACCTCCACCCGGGAGAGTGGGGACTTCACCCAGAAGTCTTCCACATGATTAAAAACTCGACAGGTATTGCGCCAGGTCCAGGGACCCTCAGGCAATAAGCTGTAGACGCTCTGGTAACACCGTGGGTGTACCAGTCAGGGTATGTGTTCCCTCCTCTGCCTCTCATACCCAAGGTACTGAGATTGATAAGATGGAGAGGAGTAAGCTCTATATTCGTGGTTCCGGATTGGCCAAGAAGGACTTGGTAACCGGAACTTCAAGAGATGCTCACGGAAGATCCGTGGCCTCTACCTCTAAGAAGGGACCTGCTCCAGCAAGGACCCTGTCTGTTCCAAGACTTACCGCGGCTGCGTTTGACGGCATGGCGGTTGAACGCCGGATCCTGAAGGAAAAAAGGCATTCCGGATGAAGTCATCCCTATCCTGATCAAAGCCAGGAAGGATGTAACCGCAAAAACATTATCACCGCAATTGGCGAAAATATGTTGCGTGGTGCGAGGCCAGTAAGGCCCGACGGAGGAAATTCAACTGGGTCGATTCCTACATTTCCTGCAAACAGGAGTGTCTATGGGCCTGAAATTGGGGTCCATTAAGGTTCAAATTTCGGCCCTGTCAATTTTCTTCCAAAAAAAGAACTAGCTTCAGTCCCTGAAGTTCAGACGTTTGTAAAAGGGGTACTGCATATATACAGCCTCCTTTTGTGCCTCCAGTGGCACTTTGGGATCTCAATGTAGTTTTGGGTTCCAAAAGTCACATTGGTTTGAACCACTTAAATCTGTGGAGTTAAAATATCTCACATGAAAAGTGGTCATGCTGTTGGCCCTGGCCTGGGCCAGGCGCGTGTCAGAATTGGCGGCTTTATCCTGAAAAAGCCCTTATCTGATTTTCCATTCGGACAGGGCGGAATTGAGGACTCGTCCTCAGTTTCTCCCCAAGGTGGTTTCAGCGTTTCACCTGAACCAACCTATTGGTGGTGCCTGCGGCTACTAGGGACTTGGAGGCCTCCAAGTTGCTAGACGTTGTCAGTGCCCTGAAAATATATGTTTCCAGGACGGCTGGAGTCAGGAAATCTGACTCGCTGTTATCCTGTATGCACCCAACAAGCTGGGTGCTCCTGCTTCTAAGCAGACTATTGCTCGTTGGATTTGTAGTACAATTCAGCTTGCACATTCTGTGGCAGGCCTGCCACAGCCAAAAATCTGTAAATGCCCACTCCACAAGGAAGGTGGGCTCATCTTGGGCGGCTGCCCGAGGGGTCTCGGCTTTACAACTTTGCCGAGCAGCTACTTGGTCTGGAGCAAATACGTTTGTAAAATTCTACAAAATTGATATCCTGACTGAGGAGGACCTGGAGTTCTCTCATTTGGTGCTGCAGAGTCATCCGCACTCTCCCGCCCGTTTGGGAGCTTTGGTATAATCCCCATGGTCCTTACGGAGTCCCCAGCATGCACTTAGGACGTTAGAGAAAATAAGAATTTACTTACCGATAATTCTATTTCTCATAGTCCGTAGTGGATGCTGGGCGCCCATCCCAAGTGCGGATTGTATGCAATACTTGTACATAGTTATTGTTACAAAAATCGGGTTATTATTGTTGTGAGCCATCTTTCAGAGGCTCCTCTGTTATCATGCTGTTAACTGGGTTCAGATCACAGGTTATACGGTGTGATTGGTGTGGCTGGTATGAGTCTTACCCGGGATTCAAAATCCTTCCTTATTGTGTACGCTCGTCCGGGCACAGTATCCTAACTGAGGCTTGGAGGAGGGTCATGGGGGGAGGAGCCAGTGCACACCAGATAGTCCTAAAGCTTTCTTTAGATGTGCCCAGTCTCCTGCGGAGCCGCTATTCCCCATGGTCCTTACGGAGTCCCCAGCATCCACTACGGACTATGAGAAATAGAATTATCGGTAAGTAAATTCTTATTTTTCAGATTCTTGGACATAACATACAATTACATGCTAAATGTAAGATATACAAAAACTTTTAAATTAGACTTTTATAAACAAATTCTAGTGTGTCATTTTTATTATGTGTCTAAAGTTTTTAATATACAAATAGTTATAAAAGAACTAGCACTCAAACCTCCTCAAACTTCATGTGTTTACTCATACATGTAAAGACTGACACAGGACAGGGTCATCTTATAACACACAGTACCTCTTGTCTGTAATACACAGTGGAGGCAGGTACGCAGTTTGCGGCTGGTAGCCATATTCAGTCTTTCAAATCTATAAAGCCTTGGAGGTGCATTCACACAAAATGACTGCCCCCCAGTATGTACGTGGGACAACTGCATTAGGAGTCACTTATACTACAGAAGAAGCAATCCTGCTCTCCTGGCTGATGTGCATTTATAAACATGAACGCTCAGAATGAATACAGGGAGCTATGTATTAAAAAGAGCATGGGTTCTCAAACTTGGTCCTCAGTACTCCAAACAGTGCATGTTTTCCAGGTCTCCTCACAGAATCACAAGTTAAATGATGAGCACCACCTGCGGATGTTTTAAAGTGTGTCACTGAGTGATGACTACACCTGTGCACCTGTTGGGTGACCTGGATAACATGAACTCTTTGGCGTTCTGAGGACCGAGTCTCAGAACCGCTGAAATTAAAAAAGGCCGACCTTTGAACTTGATGTTGAAGAGTACAGCTGTGAAAAATGATTCAGTTAACTGCATAAATATCTGCATAGTGTACAACTCGAGCATAACTTTCCTTTACCAGATGGGCAACTTGGCAGTGGGACACTGAAGTTTGCATTGGACAACAAAGACCTACAGCGAGATGTCCACTGCGGCTGATTCTCTGTATTCACACACCAATAGACTCATAAAAAGCAAGGCTTCACATTCCCATGCATTTTTAGCTCATCCGTCATGATCAACTAGGAACTTGTGACAGACTGACTATGTCTGCTGTAACCAATAGCGGTGTTTAATGACATATGAATGGTCTAAACTTCAAGATCAGAACAAGATTTGATTTAAAACCTACGCGCTTCAACAGTGGAGCTTTAACCCCAGCTGGACCTTTTTCTTCTTTTTTTAAAATACACCATAAGCTCCTTCCACCATTTCCAGGAACTAAGGCAAGTCCTGGTTCTCCACTCCGACAACAGGCATTACAGCACCTTATTGTACAGCACCTGTGCACCATTTTTTTCACCAAAATTCACATCCATTATCATTTTAATCAAATTACAGTGGAATGACCCCATTTACAATGTTTGTGTGTCAGACAGGTTTTTTCTGTGTTATCACTAGGGTGGCCAATCCTGGGCCATTTTTTCAATCCCAGGTTTCGGGATTCAAAAATGATCAATCCCGGGATTCCCGGAAGACCAGGGATTGGTTTATTTTCAATGTGAAACCCCCTCTCCTGCCCAACCCACATAACTGGCCCTAATCTGGAAGGGTGGGTGGGTCACTTACTGAGCGGAGGTAAGAGGCAGGGCTGTGCAGGTGGTGAGTTCCAGTGGGCGCATGGTTGTGCAGCGTGCCCTCTGACTTCACGACACTCAACACTGCCCGGCATAGAAAAAAGTAAGGTGGTAGCCAATCCCGCTTTCCCAGGATTGGAAGCTCCAATCCAGGGATCCCTACGATCCCGGGATTGGCCACCACAGTTATGACTAAGGGATGTAGTCGCGATCCTGGCGGTCAGCATGCCGATGTCGGGATCCCAGCCGCCAGAATGTAGTCTCTTGGCATCCAATCCTTACAGGTGGTAAGAATCAACTACAGTACATAACACAATTCTTAATTTAAAAAATAAAAAAGTATATATATATATATATACACACACACACACACACACACACACACACACACACACACACACACACACACACACACACACCTCAAAAAAATAAAGGGAACACTAAAATAACATCCTAGATCTGAATGAATGAAATATTCTTATTAAATACTTTGTTCTTTACATAGTTGAATGTGCTGACAACAAAATCACACAAAAATTATCAATGGAAATCAAATTTATTAACCCGTGGAGGTCTAGATTTGGAGTCGCACTCAAAATTAAAGTGGAAAAACACACTACAGGCTGATCCAACTTTGATGTAATGTCCTTAAAACAAGTCAAAATGAGGCCCAGTAGTGTGTGTGGCCTCCACGTGCCTGTATGACCTCCCTACGACGCCTGGGCATGCTCCTGATGAGGTGGCGGATGGTCTCCTGAGAGCTCTCCTCCCAGACCTGGACTAAAGCATCCGCCAACTCCTGGACAGTCTGTGGTGCAACGTGGCGTTGGTGGATGGAGCGAGACATCATGTCCCAGATGTGCTCAATTGGATTCAGGTCTGGGGAACGGGTGGGCCAGTCCATAGCATCAATGCCTTCATCTTGCAGGAACTGCTGACACACTCCAGCCACATGAGGTTTAGCATTGTCTTGCATTAGGAGGAACCCAGGGCCAACCGCACCAGCATATGGTCTCACAAGGGGTCTGAGGATCTCATCTCGGTACCTAATGGCAGTCGGGCTACCTCTGGCGAGCACATGGAGGGCTGTGCAGCCCCCCAAAGAAATGCCACCCTACACCATTACTGACCCACTGCCAAACCGGTCATACTGGAGGATGTTGCAGGCAGTAGAACGTTCTCCTTGGCGTCTCCAGACTCTGTCACATGTGCTCAGTGAGAACCTGCTTTCATCTGTGAAGAGCACAGGGCGCCAATGGCGAATTTGCCAATCTTGGTGTTCTCTGGCAAATGCCAAACGTCCTGCACGGTGTTGGCCTGTAAGCACAACCCCCACCTGTGGCTGTCGGGCCCTCATACCACCCTCATGGAGTCTGTTTCTGATCGTTTGAGTGGACACATGCACATTTGTGGCTTGCTGGAGGTCATTTTGCAGGGCTCTGGCAGTGCTCCTCCTGTTCCTCCTTGCACAAAGGCGGAGGTAGAGGTCCTGCTGCTGAGTTGTTGCCCTCCTACAGCCTCCTCCACGTCTCCTGATGTACTGGCCTGTCTCCTGGTAGCGCCTCCATGCTCTGGACACTACGCTGACAGACACAGCAAACCTTCTTGCCACAGCTCGCATTGATGTGCCATCCTGGATGAGCTGCACTACCTGAGCCACTTGTGTGGGTTGTAGACTCCGTCTCATGCTACCACTAGAGTGAAAGCACCGCCAGCTTTCAAAAGTGACCAAAACATCAGCCAGAAAGCATAGGAGCTGAGAAGTGGTCTGTGGTCACCACCTGCAGAACACCTCCTTTATTGGGGGTGTCTTACTAATTGCCTATAATTTCCACCTGTTGTCTATTCCATTTGCACAACAGCATGTGAAATTGATTGTCAATCAGTGTTGCTTCATAAGTGGACAGTTTGATTTCACAGAAGTGTGATTGACTTGGAGTTATATTGTGTTGTTTAAGTGTTCCCTTTATTTTTTTGAGCAGTGTATATATTTATTTTGGCATTTCATATAAAGTCCAAAATAGTTTTCTCTTTTCCTCTGATGAGCATAATGGACTCTTCATCCGAGTCTCCCTCTTCTGAGTGGGATTCCTCAGCCTTCTGTGACTGTTTCCTATCTGTGCTTGCATCTACTTTAAAATACAAATAAAAACGTAAGAAATAAGGCTATGGGGGAAATGTAACAAACCTACTAGAGTGGAGAAACTCGCTATAGCTTCTAGGTAGCGTTTATCAAGTACATTCTATAAAACAATAAGCAGAAGAGAATTGCTGTGGGCAACTGCTCCACTCTTTACAAGGTTTTATATATCTTTTATGTCTCCTACATATGATACACACATGCATATAAATACTGTACCATATTAGAATAAATACGCACTTCTTCATCCACTAGGTGACACTGGAGTATAGACAATGGGCTATAGATGAGTGGATAATTGGAGCCTGGAACTTTAATTTTTTTTTTCAGGAAGTGTAGCTGGCTCCTCCCACTCTATATCCCTCCAAGCCCACTTTAGAGCAAGTAATTTTTTATACATCACACAAAGTTTTGCCCAGGAAGGAATAGTTGCCCTCTCTTTACTTTACAACCCTGAGCTATGGGGGTGTTCTTTTTGTGTAAACACACTATATAATATATTGTGCTTGTGGCCAACCTGCACGATCACTGTATAGTGTGTATGCCCAATACATCATTCATTTAATCGTCCCATTGGATGTGCCACACATCCTTAGTTAAGTTTCCACAGCCTGCGCAGTGTTGTTACATGCAGCATGTAATGGTATATCGCGCCGTCATACAGCGGATGCAATGTATCGTTAGGTCACATCGTCGGAGGGTGTGTACCCAGCTTTAGAATCAGTAGGCACTACCATCTACGTCATCTCTGCGGTATCCGTTCAGATGGTCGACCATGTTATGGTCGACAGTCATTAGGTCGACCGCTATTAGTCGACATTTACATGGTCGACGTGGACACATGGTCGACACATGAAAATGGTCGACACATGAAAAGGTCGACATGAGTTTTTTAACTTTTTTTTCTTTTGGGGAACTTTTCCATACTTTACGATCCACGTGGACTACAATTGGAACGGTAATCTGTGCCGAGCGAAGCGGTAGCGGAGCGAAGGCACCATGCCCGAAGCATGGCGAGCGAAGCGAGCCATGCGAGGGGACGTGGTGCACTAATTGGGGTTCCCAGTCACATTACGCAAAAAACGACACCCAAAAAAGTAAAAAAACTCATGTCGACCTTTTCATGTGTCGACCTTTCATGTGTCGACCATGTGTCCATGTCGACCATGTCAATGTCGACCAATAGTGGTCGACCTAATGACTGTCGACCATAACATGGTCGACCATTCATACCGGAACCCATCTCTGCATTCTGCTACTACTACTGACTGGATTTTTACCTGGAGGCAGAAATGCAGGTAAACCAATCATACCAGGCACTGGAAATGGCAATTACTGAAGAATGGAAGCAGATTTGGCGTATAAGATGCAGGAGTTTTTAATGACACAGTATTATATTTTTAAAAGATTTAAAAAAACATTTTGTAGAATAACAGACAACTTTTTTCTTCTCTATTTGCTTTTTTAACCTTTTTCTTATCTTTTCATTTTTGCTTGTAAAGAAGCAGACATTAGTTAAACCAATGTACTTAAGTATTTCCACTACCTGAACCAGATATAAAAGGAAAGGAAACCAATAATGAAATATAAAATTTCTCTAACATCCTAGTGGATACTGGGGAATAGTATATTACCATGGGGTAAAGATCGGGTCCACTGGAGCCTGGCACTTTAAGAAATCATTAGTGTGTGCTGGCTCCTCCCTCTATGCCCCTCCTACCAGACTCAGTTTAGAAAATGTGCCCGGAGGAGCCGGTCACAGCTAGGGGAGCTCTTAGAGTTTTTCTAGTTTTATTACTTTTTTTAAAGATGTCAGGCACAGGGAGGCTGCTGGCAACAGCCTATCTGCTTCGTGGGACTTAGGGGTGGTGGGGGGGGGGGGGGGGTAGCGTCCAACTCTCAGAGGTTAATGGCCACTATCTCCGCTGACAGGACATTAAGCTCCTGAGGGTGATGATCGTTAGCCCCCGAGGCGACCGCTCACTCCCGCAGGTTGCCAACACACCCTAACAAAGCCAGAAGATCGCGGTGGTGAGTGTGTCACCGGTGACCCGACAAGCGGGGAGCCGGTGTAAATGGTGGCATCAGGGTGGGAGCGCAGTACTGACACTGCGCTCCGGACGGCTCAGCGGTACATCAGGTGCGGCGCTGGGAGGGGCGCCCTAGGCCAGCACATATACCCTAAAAACTGGTCACCTCTCCTATCAGGGACGTTAGTTCTACTGCTAGAATGCATTACCTCAGTCCAGTATAATCCTGTAAAGTGCGGGAAGCCGCGCCATGTTTGGGGGCGGAGCTTCTCAGAGCGGATCCAGCAGCTCACCAGCGCCATTTTCTTCCTGCAGTTCATCGCTAAGAAACGCTGACAGGGAGAGAGAGTGTGTGTGTGTGTGTGTGTGTGTGTGTGTGTGTGTGTGTGTGTGTGTGTGTGTGTGTGTGTGTGTGTGTGTGTGTGTGTGTGTGTGTGTGTGTGTGTGTAAATTATCACATAACCATGTCCAGGTACTCTGTGTCTTGTGCGGCAGAATATGTATCTTCTCCAGAGGAATCCATTCCATGTACTCAGGAATGTAATATTTTGTTTCAGCCTTCTGAAGCTGAGCCCCAGTGGGTAGCTTCTATTAAGGGAATGATATCCCAGATTTCTACTAGGAGTGCACATTATGAGACTGAATCACATTTTAAATCAATCTGTGGAGGTTTTGTCTGGTTCTGTCCCCACTACCTCAAAATCCCCTGGTGTGTCCAAGAAACGCGCGCTTGCTCAGATTATGCAGGTCCACACGGACACCGACTCTGACACGGCAGTGGGTGATGCGGATTTGCGGGGGGGTGGGGGGGTGAGGCTTCCCTGGCAAGAGGGGTGCAACTCATGATTAGGGATGTGTTATACATTACTGACAAACCACCTGAACAGGTAGAGGAGGCTTACTTTACAGACAATAAGAAAGCTTCCCTGACCTTCCCTGCGTCTAAGGAATTAAACGCATTAAATGAAAAATCCTGGGACAATCCAGAGAAAAAATTCCAGATCCCAAATAGGGTTCTTGTGGCTTTTCCTTTCCCAGAGGATGATAGGAAAAAGTGGGAAAACCCGCCTATAGTAGACGCTTCTGTATCTAGACTGTCTAAAAAGGTGGTTTTACCTGTCCAAGGGGCTACCGCTTTGAAGGAACGGGCAGACCGAAAGATTGAAACTACGCTCGAATCAATATACACTGCTTCAGGAGTGGGGTTAAGGCCCACTATTGCCTGTGCATGAATTTCTAAAGCCATAGTAAAGTGGTCAAGCACATTACTAGAGAACTTGGATTCTATGGATAGAAGTGACATTGAATTGTTTTTACGTAACATACAGGATTCTGCGGGTTTCATGGTGGAGGCCATGAAAGACCTGGGTACTCTGACTGCAAGAACTTCGTCCATGGCTGTCTCAGCACGCAGGGGACTCTGGCTACGCCAATGGTCTGCAGACACGGAATCTAGGAGAAGTGTGGAGAACCTACCTTTCACAGGTCAGGCTCTCTTTGGGAAAGCATTGGATGCGTGGATCTCCACGGCAACAGCTGGTAAGTCAACCTTTCTTCCCTCAGCTTCTCAGACGACAAAGAAACCCTTTTCTACATCTTCGGTGCAGTCCTTTCGGTCTGCAAAAGCTAAGAAGTCCAAGACTCCTACCACGTTCTTCAGAGGTGGCTGAGCTAAATCCAAAAATACTACACCTGCAGGTTCCCAAGACCAGAAACCTGCCTCTGTGTCCTCAAAATCCTCAGCATGACAGTGGACCTCCCTGCCGGGAAAACGGGCAGGTGGGAGCGAGGCTCAGATGTTTCAGTCACGTCTGGGTGTCGTCCGGTCTGGATCCCTGGGTACAGGTTGTTGTGTCCCAGGGGTACAAACTGGAGTTTCAAGAGCTCCCACCCCACAGGTTCTGCAAATCAGGGCTGGCAGACAGGGCTATTCTTCAGGAAGCCATTCACAAATTGGAAAGGGCAGATGTCATTGTTCCAGTTTCACCTCATCTGGTAAACCAGGGTTACTATTCAAACCTCTTTGTGGTACCGAAACCAGATGGTTCGGTCAGGCCAATTTTGAACCTGAAGTCGCTAAACCCTTCTCTACGGGAATTCAGGTTCAAAATGGAGTCTCTGATATTGGTGATCTCAGGGCTGGAAGAGAGAGAGTTTCTGGTATCCTTGGACATCAAGGATGCATACCTCCACATTCCGATTTGGCCGCCACACCAGGCTTATTTCAGATTTGCGCTGTTGGACTGTCACTTTCAGTTCCAGGCACTGCCGTTCGGCCTCTCCACAGCACCGAGGGTGTTCAGCGAAGGTAATGGCAGAGATGATGATCCTCCTCCACAGGCAGGGGGTGAATATAATTCCTTATCTGGACGATCTGCTGATAAAGGCATCTTCCAGAGAGAGGTTGTTGCAGTCCATTGCTCTCACGACTCGACTGCTCAGTGAACATGGATGGATCCTAAATCTTCCAAAATCACATTTGGAGCCGACAAGGAGATTGTCTTTCCTGGGGATGGTCCTTGACATGGAAGTTCAGAGGGTATTTCTACCGGTTGAAAAGGCGTTGGTGATCCAAACTATGGTCCGGGATGTCTTGAAGCCTACCCAGGTATCGGTTCATCGTTGCTTTCACCTTCTTGGGAAGATGGTTGCCATGGTTCAGATTTCAGCTCTATTTTCTTCCAGAAAGAAGTGGCGGTACTTCCTGAAGTACAGACCTTTCTTAAGGAGGTGTTGCACATTCAGCCACCCTTTGTTCCTCCCACTGCTCCGTGGGACCTCAGTGTGGTGTTGACCTTTCTCCAGTCGGATTGGTTTGAACCCTTGCATAAGGTGGACTGAAAATACCTGATGTGGAAGACAGTTACGTTATTGGCCTTGGCTTCGGCTCGGCGAGTGTCGGAATTGGGGGCCTTGTCCTGTAAGAGCCTATACTTGGTGTTTCATGAGGATAGGGCGGAGCTCAGAACTCACCCACAGTTTTTTGCCAAAAGTGGTATCGGCTTTTCATGTAAATCAACCAATCGTGGTTCCTGTCTTAGCCGACACTTCAGTTGCTCCAAAGTCCCTGGATGTTGTGACAGCTTTGAGGATTTACATCAAAAGGACTGCTCGTTACAGGAAGTCTGACTCACAATTCGCCCTTTATGATGCTACGAAAATTGGTCGTCCTGCCTCCAAGCAGTCCATTGCTCATTGGCTCAAATTGACTATCCAACAAGCCTATACTTCGGCTGCTCTGCCGCTGCCGAGTTCGGTTCAGGCCCACTCCACAAGGTTGGTGGGTTCTTCCTGGGCAGCTACCCGGGGCGTCTCGGCCTTACAGTTGTGCCGTGCAGCAACTTGGTCTGGTGTGAACACCTTTGTTAAGTTCTACAGGTTTGACACCTTGACCAAAGATGACCTTCAGTTTGGTCAGGCGGTTTTGCAGGGGTCTCAGCACTCTCCCGCCCGTACTGGGAGATTTGGGATGTCCCCATGGTAATATACTATTCCCCAGTATCCACTAGAACGTTAGAGAAAATAGGAATTTAATACCTTCCGGTAATTCTTTTTCTCGTAGTCCGTAGTGGATCATCTGTGCTTCGTTTTCCTGATTACCTGGTTGTAAGTGTTATTGGATGGGTTTGCTGTTGCTTCCCTGTTCCATGTTTGGTTAGCGTTGCTATCCTTATATTGTTAGTGTTGCTTTCCTCTGTTCTGGTTAGCTCTGCTGTCTTATTTGTGTGTTGGTTCGTTACCTCACCGCTTTATGTGTTATATCCTTCTCTCAAAGTATGTGTCTCCTCGGGCACAGTTTCCTAGACTGAGTCTGCTAGGAGGGGCATGGATGGGAGGAGCTAGCATACACTATTGATTTCTTAAAGTGCCAGGCTCCAGTGGACCCGATCTGTATCCCATGGTTATATACTATTCCCCAGTATCCACTACGGACTACGAGAAAAGGAATTACCGGTAGGTAGTAAATTGCTATTTTTCCCTTAACACTCTGTGTGCCACCTACCTTAGAGGCAACACTTTTGGAGTTGTTACAAACCAGTAAAATGTACTTCCATCAGCATGTATAGACACATGACAAGGTAATATGTCAAGCAATATTTTATTTCAAACTACATAGGCTATATTATTTGAAGAATTCCATGTAAATATAAACATGAAGATATACACTGCTCAAAAAAATAAAGGGAACAATTAAACAACACATCCTAGATCTGAATGAATGAAATATTCTTATTAAATACTTTGTTCTTTACATAGTTGAATGTGCTGACAACAAAATCACACAAAAATTATCAATGGAAACAAATTTATTAACCCATGGAGGTCTGGATTTGGAGTCACACTCAAAATTAAAGTGGAAAAACACACTACAGGCTGATCCAACTTTGATGTAATGTCCTTAAAACAAGTCAAAATGAGGCTCAGTAGTGTGTGTGGCCTCCACGTGCCTGTATGACCTCCCTACAATGCCTGGGAATGCTCCTGATGAGGTGGCGGATGGTCTCCTGAGAGCTCTCCTCCCAGACCTGGACTAAAGCATCCGCCAACTCCTGGACAGTCTGTGGTGCAACGTGGCGTTGGTGGATGGAGCGAGACATGATGTCCCAGATGTGCTCAATTGGATTCAGGTCTGGGAAACGGGCGGGCCAGTCCATAGCATCAATGCCTTCGTCTTCCATGAACTGCTGACACACTCCAGCCACATGAGGTCTAGCATTGTCTTGCATTAGGAGGAACCCAGGGCCAACTGCACCAGCATATGGTCTCACAAGGGGTCTGAGGATCTCATCTCGGTACCTAATGGCAGTCGGGCTACCTCTTGCAAGCACATAGAGGGCTGTGCGGCCCCCGAAAGAAATGCCACCCTACACCATTACTGACCCACTGCCAGACCGGTCATGCTGGAGGATGTTGCAGGCAGCAGAACATTCTCCTTGGCGTCTCCAGACTCTGTCACGTCTGTCACATGTGCTCAGTGAGATCCTGCTTTCATCTGTGAAGAGCACAGGGCACCAGTGGCGAATTTGCCAATCTTGGTGTTTCTGGCAAATGGCAAACGTCCTGCACGGTGTTGGGCTGTAAGCACAACCCCCACCTGTGGACGTCGGGCCCTCATTCCAGCCTCATGGAGTCTGTTTCTGATCGTTTGAGTAGACACATGCACATTTGTGGCTTGCTGGAGGTCATTTTGCAGGGCTCTGGCAGTGCTCCTCCTTGCACAAAGGCAGAGGTAGCGGTCCTGCTGCTGGGTTGTTGGCCTCCTCCACGTCTCCTGATGTACTGGCCTGTCTCCTGGTAGCGCCTCCATGCTCTGGACACTACGCTGACAGACACAGCAAACCTTCTTGCCACAGCTCGCATTGATGTGCCATCCTGGATGAGCTGCACTACCTGAGCCACTTGTGTGGGTTGTAGACTCTGTCTCATGCTACCACTAGAGTGAAAGCACCGCTTTCAAAAGTGACCAAAACATCAACCAGAAAGCATAGGAGCTGAGAAGTGGTCTATAATTTCCACCTGTTGTCTATTCCATTTGCACAACAGCATGTGAAATCGATTGTCAATCAGTGTTGCTTCCTAAGTGGACAGTTTGATTTCACAGAAGTGTGATTGACTTGGAGTTACATTGTGTTGTTTAAGTGTTCCCTTTATTTTTTTGAGCAGTGTACATAGGGGGACATTAAATTCTAAGCAATAGCCATATCAGTTGGACAAATGCACTTTGGGGGGGCAATAACATTGCTCATTTTCCCTTGCACCCCATACAGGTGACATGGAAAATTAGCAACACTGGGGTACCATATAGAACCTAGATGTGCGCAGCTGAACATCACAGAGAATTAAATCTCCCCCATAGAAACCTAACCCCATATACAAGGCAAGAGATTCTGTGTTACATGATTGCCTCCAGCTTCTTAAAAGGAAACAGCAAGCAAGAACATTTACTTCATGTTTCAATTTGCAGAAATTCCGTACTGGTGACATTGGTGTGACATCCAACGGACAATTTTCTACAACCAAGAAAACTGGAATTTATCATTGCTGAATAAAGTGCAAAAATACAGAATGATTACCGTTTCTGTCTGCGCTTTGCTGTTCTCTCCTCTGCCTGGATTTGGTTTTCCTTTAGTTTCCCTTCAAAGTCTTCATCTAATTTTTGCTGTAATATACTGTAATACAATAGTACGACTGTACGATTAACCACTCAACTTTTAAAAAAAAGTTGATGACTTTTTAAAAATCTTTTTTAAAGGAGTAAAAAAATAAACAAGTATGCCTTGGGGTGCCTAGATCTCTCCCCCCCCCTCATCCCCCCGCAACCCTCCCCCTCCCCACCTCCAGTGTGCCTAGGTCCCCATTGTAATGGGATTCGACCATGCCAGTAAAAATCCTGAGCCAGAAGAGTGGTTAGTGGCATGTTCATACAAAAGATGATATCATTTTATTGTATATACACTACACACAATTTCATGTTTGTATCGATCGTGCCCCATTCATGCTTTTCAGAAATTTATTTCAAGTTGTCTTTCTGTCTCATCATGATTAGTCTAGGGGCTACATTTAATAAGTGGTGCTTTTCAAAGCCACAGTGCCTGCTTCAATATTGGTTGCTGGATTTAAAGTGGTAATAATATTAAACACAAAATCATTTGTTCTTCGTTCTCATTCTGCTATTTAAATTCAATGCTTTTTATTGAAATTTTTCAATTTTGCTTTAACATTTCACACAAACAACACACAAACGTTATCCACACCCAACATGTGTAGAGACAGCAGTACATGCATGCAGTCTATAATGCATCTAGTAAACATTATTACTCGTATAACGTATAATCACAAAGCAACGATGTCTTAGTTCAACACATCCTAAACATAACAGTTCCCTTAAACTCATAAGCATAGCAGAGCTGGCATATTATAGTACGCATATCATAGCAAGGCAAGACCGGCCGCGGGGGGGCCCCTCTCCCACAACATCCCAGACTGATACACGAGGAAGAATACAGGTCTAGCCGTATCTCTCTTTGTAATACTTAGAGTCCATCCATCTACCCCATATTGTGGACCATTTCCTCTCCACCTTCCTAGCCAGAAACACAAATTTTTCATGCGCAATTGTTTCATTGACCAGGGAAATCCACGCCCTAGACGCCGGGGCCTCATTGGCCAGCCATAGCCGGGCAATACAAACCCTAGCTAAAGCGCATAAATTAATAACATATCGCCTACTAGGTGGGTCTAAAGCTTCCTCGTCCACAATCAGCAGTGCACAAAGCGCAGGAGTACATACGAAGGAGGGAATACCTGTGTCACACAGGATACGTATAACCGCCGTCCAAAACACAGACACGCCAGGGCACAACCACAGTAAGTGCCAGAAATCTGCATCCACGGCTCCACATCTAGGGCATTGCGAGCTATGAGCGCCCCCGATATGCGTTAACCTCACCGGGGTCATATACACCCTGTGTAGAATGTACAGTTGTATTTGCTGGTATCTAACAGAGGAAGTGGAGATCCGATGAGCTCCCATAGCAGTATTCCATGCATCATCCGATAGCGTTCCCACATCTGATTCCCATCTACCCCGAAGAGCCGCGAGAGGGTCATTGTGGTGCATTTGCAGGATACGACCATATATCCTAGAGACTAAGTGTCCCGAGTCTATCGTTTGCAACATTGTTTTAACCGGGGAGTCAGCAAGGACTGGAGGGCCATTTGGGAACTGGGCTGCCAGCGCATGTCTCAACTGTAGGAATTGAAAAAAGAACCTTGAGGGAATGTTGTGTGCACGCTGAAGTTGTTGGAATGAGTTAAGAATCCCATCACTATATAACTGGCCCAAAGATGATACTCCCCATCTCCCCCAAACTTCTCGGACCTGAAGATGACACAGTTCCGGTAACCCATATGTGTTATCCAGTGGGGTGTCCGGGTCAACGCCATGGCCCCGCATCATCGAGTGCACCATTTTTATATATCAGAAGAGATTGCTTAATAAGCGGTATTGTGGACATTTTAACGCTGCCACAGAGAAGTAGCTGTAATGGGGAGCCCCCCGGGTAGTCGTGATGCAGCATCAGTGAATGCAGAGCCAGGGCATCGAGGTCATTAACCCACTCCCAGATATGCATCAATTGCGCCGCGTAGTAGTAGAAACGGAAGTTGGGGAGGGCCAGACCCCCCATTTCACGTGTTCTGGTCAAGGTATCTAGTTTTAAGCGTGCTCGTTTACTGGCCCACACCAGGGAGGAAAGCAACCCGTCTATTTGTTTAAAAACCTTCTGTGGAATATAGACAGGAGATTGCTGCAAGACATATAGAAGTTTGGGCTGGAAGACCATTTTAACCATATTAACCCTCCCCGTGACTGTTAAAGGCAATTTACCCCACGTCTGCACCCGGCCGCGGAGATACATTATTTGAGGGGTAATATTAAGAGAAGAGAATTTTTGAGGGTTATTAGACACCCAAATACCCAAATATTTGAAGGATTCCACCCACTTCAATGGAAAAACCGCCAACGGGGAGGCAGGGACTTCGCCTTTAAGTGGGATAATTAAGGATTTCTCCCAGTTTATCAGTAGACCAGAGTATCGCCCGAACCCAACAATAATTTCCAAAATCCTAGGCATAGACTCAGCATAGCGATCCACAAACAGCAGAACGTCGTCAGCATATAGGGCCACCCTGTCTTCCCGAGTACCCACTTTAAGTCCATAAATACCCGCATCTGTTCTCAGAAGACATGCAAGAGGCTCGATGGCCATAGCAAACAGGGTAGGGGACAAGGGGCAACCCTGTCGCGTGCCTCTAGATAAGGGAAAGGAGTGAGATACGAAACCATTAACCGCTACCCTTGCCGAGGGAGAGGAGTACAGCAGCCGAACATATTTAATAAATTTCGGGCCAATACCAAATCTATGCATAACTTCCCATAAATATTCCCACTCCACAGAGTCAAAAGCCTTAGCGGCATCCAGCGAAACGATTATGGAGGAGGAAGGGTCCGGCCGGGGGATTTGTAGGTGGGTAAACAGACGTCTGAGATTAATGGAGGTAGATTTATTAGGCATAAATCCCGTCTGATCCGGGTGTATAATGTGGGAAATAACTGTATTTAATCTGCCAGCCAATATCTTAGCCAAAATTTTAATGTCAGTGGGTAGGAGGGATATAGGACGGTAGGACTCCACTTTCTTAAGATCCTTGTCAGGTTTAGGGAGAACCACAATCACTGCCTCCGCCATAGACGGAGGGAGAGATTCCTGTATAAAAATCTGACTATATAATTCAAGTAGGCGGGGGACAAAAAAATCCAAGTTATGCTTATAGACCTCAGAGGGTATTCCATCCAAGCCCGGGGCTTTACCACTAGGGGAGGCCTCAATCGCTGCCCTAACTTCATCGGGGGAAATAGGCGCCTCCAAAAGGTCACAAGCCTCCCTGGACAAGGTGGGAAAACAGACACCGTCCAAATAATCATTCAATTGCGATGAGGTACAATCCAATTTAGATTCATATAAGCGACTATAGAAGGATACAAATTCAGCCGTCATTTGTGGAGTCTGGGTCAGGTGAACACCTTCAGCGCTCACAATCTCTACCACTACACTAGTAGGTCTGTCTCCCCGAGCCAAAGAGGCCAGGTATGTCCCCGGCCTGTCCCCCGTAGCGTATAAGGTATGGGATGAGAAAAGGAGTCTATGCTGAGTCTTTTCCATTAGGTAGTCTCTCCATTCCCTCTGAGCCGACAACCAGGCTGACCTGGAACTGATCAAAGAGTCCTGCAAGTATTGTAGCTCTGCAGCGGCGCTCCGGGCCTCCAACTCAGCCTCCCTTCTCCTATAGAAGGATTTTAAATCAGACACCCGTTTAATCAAACTCCCCCGTAAAAAGGCCTTAAATGTGTCCCATAAATTAGAAATAGCCTGGTCGGCACTATTCAGTGCAAAGAACTCCCGCCATGCGGCCACCAATTCAGATCCATCCCCCATGTGAACAAGCCAGAATGGATTAAATTTCCACACAGCTTGGCCTCTATCGCAATTAAAGTCTAAATTAAAGGTCAAAGGGGAGTGGTCTGATATACCTCTAGTCTCATACCTAATATTACCGACGCGGGGAGCCATGTCGCTCGAGAGGAGGGCCAGGTCAATCCTAGAGAACGAAGAGTGGGAGTGTGAGAAACACGAATATTGTTTAAGAGAAGGGTGTCTCAATCTCCACGGATCGACCAGGCCCAACCCCGACACCACGTCTGCAAACCCAGATCTCCCAGGACCTGCAGCAGACGGAGACATGGAGAGCCTATCCATTACCACGTCTAATACATTATTGAAGTCCCCTAGGCAGATAACAGACACCCCGGGGGATAAGGCCATGAACCCAGCAACCCTCTTAAGAACATCGGGAGAGTATGGAGGTGGCACATAGACAGCTAGCAGGAGGACAGGAACATAAAATAATCTACATTTCAAAAACACATATCTCCCCCATGGGTCCGTTTGTATAGATTCCATTACAAAAGGGACGGTCCGCTTAATAAGGACCGAAACCCCGCGTGAGGCGGATGTGTGCATAGAATGGTATGCCCAACCCACCCAGGGCCTCTTCAGTGATAGAATCCTACTCCCCACCAAATGTGTTTCCATAAGACAGACAATGTCAGCGGCATAGTGTTTGATCTGTCGGAGTACAAGAGACCTCTTAACTTTATCATTGAGCCCTCTCACATTCCACGATAACACCTTAATCCCCGTCATAATACAACAAAGACATAATCAGTGCATCACCCCGCGGCCGGTCAGCCCCGCCACGTACAGATTCAGTAACCAGACACCATTGCTTATATTGCACAGTAGTAAACCATGTACTTTCACAACATACATTTCCGCTCAAAAAGTAAATATAACCCAACATCCCCCCCTTCCCCCCTCCCTGTATACCACCCCCAACATGCAGCATACCTGGATCCCAGAACTGAGTGTACATACCTTAAAATTAAAGTAAACCAAACTTTATTGCACCATCGGCCAGTGCAAACACTCCTTAATCGGGGCCAAGAATGTAATGACTCTCGGGGATAGAGAACAACTAGGAAACAGCAAAATTAGGAGGTAGCTCCCAGCCACCAGCCTTTCCCCCCTCGAAAACAAAAACAAATGAGGGGGGATCATAGAGATCCGCCCCCCTAGGTCCATCTAATACCCAAGATAAACACATACTCGGATATCATAAAACCACCTATATCAGGTCAAATGTTTAGCAATCCCCCCCCCCCCCCCCACCTCCCACCCAGAGACCAATAGTATAGCAGGAAGAAAAGAGAGCAAAAACAAACAACAAATCCCCCCAAGGTATAGTCATAACAAGAACATACCAAGTACATCATGGCTGACTTAAAGAGTATACATATATCCTGTCTGAACTGCGATAATAATGTAGCGGGGGCTAAAGGAAGCAATAACAGCACTCATACAGGCCCGCATCCTATCACCTCGCAATATCTAACACATGTATCTAAGACAGACAAAATAAGTAGCCAGAAAAGGAGAACAGGAGAAAATCAGCTTCCATGATCAGCCGGATAGTCACTAATCCGCAAGGGCACGTCTCGCCGGGAATCGCCTGTCCAGCCACACCATGGCCTCACGAGGGGTCGTGAAAAACTTTGTTTCCCCATCCGCCACTACCCGCAGTCGGGATGGGAATAGCATGGCATACGGCAGGTCAAGTTCACGAAGTCTCCTCTTGACAGGTGTAAACTGAGCCCTATCTTTTTGTACATCCACCGCAAAGTCCGGAAATACCGATATTGGCGATCCATTCCATTTCAGAGGGCCCTTAGTACGAGCCAACCTCAGAATTGTGTCCCGATCACGGTAATGAAGGAACCTAGCAATAAAGGTACGGGGTGGAGCCCCCGGCGGCATTGGGCGCATTGGGACTCTATGGGCCCGTTCAACAGTGAAATAAGGCGAGAATTCCTCAGATCCGAAAGAATCACGAAGCCATTTTACGAGAAACTCTTCGGGAGCGGAGCCCTCTTCTTTCTCAGGCAGGCCAATGAAGCGGACGTTATTGCGCCGCAGACGCCCCTCCACATCCGTGAGCTTTTTGCGCACATCATTCATCTGAGACTCCAAAGCATCAGTGCGACGACCCAGCGGGCCAACGGTATCTTCGACATTGGAAATACGGGTCTCTGCTTCTCCCACTCTCTCTCTCACCCGCTGGAGGTCTTGATGAATAATGGAGAGGTCGGACTGCACCTGCCCGATTTTATCAGCCAGGCGCACTTCACTGGCAGTTACCGCGTCCAGTACTCTCTGTAGTGCCCTCATTCTGCTATTTAACATATAACCTGTTTTTTGCAATAGTGTGATATCGTTTCTATGATATGTAATTTTCTGAAATGCTTTTGTATGAGGTATTTCAATAAAATGTTTAAAAAAAAACAAAGCAAAACCAGGTGTGTTTTGTATTTAAAGTGAATGACCCTGGTTGAATGTTTACCTACATTAATATAGAAGATTTCTTAAATCCAGCCATTCCTCTCCAGACTGGCAGTGCCCACAAACGTGCATCCATCAAAGATAACTCAGATTAAATTTTACATAAATCAAATTATTCATTTGTATGGTATAATGAAAAAAATTACATGCTCCGACATTGCATCCATAAATTCTTGTCTTTGATACTCCCTGCGACGAAGATGTCGACTCGATATACATGAAACTGCCAGCCCCAGCACTGGATCCTGAATAAATAAATGTCAACGCTACTAAGTAAAAGTATTCATTAAGGAAAAAAAAGTAGATTTTATCATTGGTATGAAAGAAAAAAATAAATAAAACAAAATGGGAACACACAATGGATAACGATCCCATTCAATGCAATAAACCAGAGGTTCCCAAACGCGGTCCTCAAGGCACCCCAACAGTCCAGGATGTAGGTATATCCATGGCTCAGCACAGATGGTTAAATCAAATTGACTAAGGTGCTAATTAAGTCACCTGTGGCCAAGCATGGATACATTTAAAACCAGGACTGTTGGGGTGCCTTGAGGACCGCGTTTGGGAACCTCTGCAATAAACACTTGATTGCATCAGGACTTTTTCCACTTACAATTTAGCAGCCCAATTTATGGACGTAATATCTTGGATGATATTCCAAAATACTACGATGATTCTACAAAGAAGGAGGGGCTAACTCGGCTTTTACATTGTTAGCATTCTGTGTGCTTGAAGAACAACATTTAAACTTATCAGCACATTCGGCAACAAAACGGGTGTTAGCAAATGAAAAATATATGTAAAACAAAAATCGAATCTTCAGAGGTTTTGAAAGTCTGGAATGTTAGTAGGGAGAAATATGAATGTTCACCAATATTAGCTGTAGTCTCTTACATAACAGTATAGTGATGAACAATCTTTTTCAAGCCAGGTACCCAAACATTTTTTGAAATCTGTACTGTATGGTTCATAATTTTGGCACTTCCCAGGGTTATTTTAAAGACCTGCACAGAAAAACCTTCTCTAATGTGTATGGCTACAGCCACACATAGCGGCTAAGCGTGTCCCGTTCAGCGGGACCCGCTTAGCCGCAGGGAAACTGCACATGGGCGCCTATGCAGGTGCCCACACATGTGCGCCAGTCCTGCCGCTGCCGGCTCCAACCGCAGCATGCTGCAGTTGGGCCAGATGACAGGACGGCGGGATTTCAATGAGAACACATACATTTCCTTGTAGTGTTCCATTGAAATCCTGTATGTCACTGGCCGGATCCTGTTGTGCGGAATCCCACAGAACAGGATCCATGTGCACACAGAACCCCCCTACCGGGGACCCGCTTGGCCGCTATGTCTGGCCGTAGCCTATCACTAATGTGTATTACCCCTTTCACACCAGAAGCAAACTCCAAGGTTATTGCACATGAACGTGCAGTAAGTTAGGCCTAATTCAGACTGGAACGCAGCTGCGGCAGTGTTCGCAGACATGGCTGGTGAAGTGTGTGTGTGTGTGTGTATGTGCAGAAGCCACACTGCATATGCGCACACAGTGAGATGCAATAATGGCATCTCAATTGTGCGATCGCCTCTGCCTGATTGACAGGCAGGGGCCGTTGCCGGCGCGGGAGGGGGAATGTCGGCGGTGTTGGGGGCTGCAGTCCGAACAATGCAGGCGTGTCCGGACCGTTCGCAGGGTGTGCCGCAGCGGCTGTGTGATGTCACAGGCAGCCACTGCGACCAAAAACATGGCAGGTAGTCGTCTGCCTTTGCAGCTAGGCTGCGTAGACAGAGGGCACTCGACAGATGCAAAATAATCGCTGCTGTGCAATGCTTTAATTTGTCTGCGGAAGAAGGGGCTGGATCCTGTATGCGGGGTGGACTTGCCCTATGCTGGGCGTCCCCCTGCATGTCAGAGTTATTGATTGTAGATGTGCTTTTTTTTCGCACTTCTACGATCAAGTCTCAATTAAGCCCTTAGTGGGAAAGCAAATTACCCGGGACAAAGTCCTGGGTCCCCAACTCTTTATCAGGGTCGGGGCTGAGACACGGGAACTTTCAGGCTTGCTAGACCCAGTAAATTCCCAGGATGTAGTCTGAAAAGAGTATTTTTTGTTATGTTGACGAGAGACGGGCTTTCTCAACACTGAACTTGGTATACTCAGTGCCGTAACTAGACATTTTAGCGCTGTGTGCAAGAAATAACATCTGTGCACCCCCTTATTTAAAAATGGGCCGGTGCGCGCCAAAAATATAAGGGTGTGCCTTCATGGGGAAGGGACGTGACTGCAAAATAATACCAATTCATATTACACTGCACAGTAGACTTCGTTATTCAAATTATGCCGCACAGAAGCGCCACTTACACACATTATACCAGGTCCCCTTTTTACACATTACGGCAGGTAGAGCCCCTTTTAAACATTACACCAGGTAGAGTGCCCTTTTTACACATTACAGCAGGCAGAGTCCCCTTTTTACACATTACGGCAGGTAGAGCCCCTTATACACAATACAGCAGGCATATGCGTTGTGTGCCACCTAGTTACAGTAAGATAGATAGACAGACAGACGGTAGGTCGGTAGGTAGATAGATAGATAGATAGATAGATAGATAGATACTTACTGGCTCTCTCTGCTGGCTCAGGCTCCTCAATGCAGCTGATGGCAGCTCCCATCTGTCCTTCCCGCCTCCTAGCATTCACAGCGGCGGCGTCCAGCCAACATGGAACGAGAGGGACAGCAGCAGTGGTGCCGCCACCAATTACAGTGCGCTGCTGCGGCTCCAGAGTCCCCCTCCCTCCTCCTCCTCCCCTGCCCCGGGAGCTGTGTTTCTGCTCCTCCCCTCGCTCCGGCAGCAGCACACAGCACAGGCGGCTTGTAATGAGTCAGTCTGACTCATTAAAGTACCGCAGACTTTGGGCCCCTTGATAGTGCTGGGCACCGGTACAATGCACTGGCGCAAGTTCAGCCATTGGCTCAACAGATGGTGGTGGCACACCGAACGACTGTGCTGTGTGCCAGGCACTGCTGGCACACACGTAGTTATGGCCCTGGGTATACTCCAAGAAAACCTTGGTGAAGGTTGTACAGAAGTTACCTCTATGCATTTGCCGCAGATACACTAAAAAGAAACACACGGCATCTCCAATATAGTATTATTATAATAATTTGAAAATCACTTTATCAATAGAAAGTAAATTCTCAGTTCCGTTTCAAGCTAATTTTTATTTTATTTTAAATTGTGTAGAGGTCTACACATTACAGAAAATTTGACTAATTAGGTTTTTTTTGTCTCTTGTGTGTTTCACCAACCCATGTTAGTTTGTGGATGTATTTTTTCCATATGGTCTTACATTTTTAGAAATACATATCTGCATTATCAACAGGGCCTGAATCAGAGAGGGACGGTTTTGTACAGCGGCTATGTCTTTGGATGCAGCTGCTGTGCAAAAGAATGCTAATGGCCGCAGGAGGTGTCTGAAGGAAAAAGCCGCCTCCAGCCAGCATCTCCAACATGAGTTCTGCATTTGAAGATGTAGCATCGGATCACCACTGTGGCATAATTGGCTATCTGAGAAAGACCACCTACTGGCCACTTGCGAGGCCAGTAAATCTCATCAGAAGGCATAGACACTGGCCTCGCCACTCCTAGAGAGGCCACTTCTACAGAGAGGGGAGGTAGAGGATGACACACAAGGGGTAGAGTGGGGGTTAAAGGTAACACACGAATGGGTAGATTGTGGGAAAAAGATGGTACAAACACACACACACACACACACACACACACACACACACACACACACACACGGATAGTGGATACAGGGTGTCACACTGGGGTAGGGGGTGTACATAGTATCATACACACAAAGGTAGAGGGTACAGAGTGTTATATACACAGGGGTACAGGGTGTCATACACCAGGGAGGTACAAGGTGTCATACACACATACCCCCACACATTGATAGAGGTGTACAGTGTGTCACACACTCACACACGCAGGGGTAATGGGTACAGGGTGTTACACACAGGGGTAGGCTCCTGGGCACACACTAATTTGCCAGCTTTAGGAGCAGTATGCAGTTCTGGCAGGGAGAGCTGCCCATGTCCCCCTGGGACACCTAGCAGCACCTGCTCGCTTCCCCACTCATGCAAGGCCAGCCATAAGTGTGCCCGTATTAGATGGTTACTGAGCCACACAGGAAGCCCCCACAACCTGGTCACAGCAGCTTTCATTCAGTTTTGGGTCCCTCTGTGCCATCTCTCCAGGCCGAGCCGCTGTATTGCTACAGCAGTCACTCCACCAGTCCCTCCAGCTGCAGCCGCCGACCGGAGTCCAGGGCTTCCTTCAGCACCACTATCCCACACTTTCCATTGGCTGCCATACTGATCATAGTGCCGGGAGGGGGTGCAGCTCGGGCAGGCCTGCATTGTTGACGGTCAGACCTGCCCATCTGGCCAGTCAGGCCTAAAGGTGCATACACACGGTGAGATTTTGACTAAGCGATTTCCCTTGAACTCCCCCAAAGCCCAGAAGCACCGATTTTGACTATCTGTACCTTCAATTTAGCCTATGTACGATTTTGACTAAATGCCATTTTGACTATACTTTATACTCGATAATACTCTAGATAGTCAAGATTGACTTGCCTGCACAGTCTATCTAGGATTGCGATACCGACCCCGTGGGACCGCGCATTGGGATCGAATCGGTATTGCAAGCTGCCTAATACCTTGCAATTTCTATTAACTTTCCTTGCGATTTTGACTATATAGTCAAAATCGAAAGGATATATCTCACCATGTGTACACACCTCAAGATTTGCTCTTGTATGGCACCGGTGAAGGGCTGTTTCTATTGGAGGACTTGCAGTGTGGCTGAGTGCAGGGGATGCGGGCCATGGAGCCAGTCCGGGCCCCATAGAAGTAGAGATGAGCGCCTGAAATTTTTCGGGTTTTGTGTTTTGGTTTTGGGTTCGGTTCCGCGGCCGTGTTTTGGGTTCGAACGCGTTTTGGCAAAACCTCACCGAATTATTTTTGTCGGATTCGGGTGTGTTTTGGATTCGGGTGTTTTTTTCCAAAAACACTAAAAAACAGCTTAAATCATAGAATTTGGGGGTCATTTTGATCCCAAAGTATTATTAACCTCAAAAACCATAATTTACACTCATTTTCAGTCTATTCTGAATACCTCACACCTCACAATATTATTTTTAGTCCTAAAATTTGCACCGAGGTCGCTGTGTGAGTAAGATAAGCGACCCTAGTGGCCGACACAAACACCGGGCCCATCTAGGAGTGGCACTGCAGTGTCACGCAGGATGTCCCTTCCAAAAAACCCTCCCCAAACAGCACATGACGCAAAGAAAAAAAGAGGCGCAATGAGGTAGCTGTGTGAGTAAGATTAGCGACCCTAGTGGCCGACACAAACACCGGGCCCATCTAGGAGTGGCACTGCAGTGTCACGCAGGATGGCCCTTCCAAAAAACCCTCCCCAAACAGCACATGACGCAAAGAAAAAAAGAGGCGCAATGAGGTAGCTGACTGTGTGAGTAAGATTAGCGACCCTAGTGGCCGACACAAACACCGGGCCCATCTAGGAGTGGCACTGCAGTATGTATGTATAAAGAAAGAAAAAAAAACCACGGTTAGGTGGTATATACAATTATGGACGGGCTGCCGAGTGCCGACACAGAGGTAGCCACAGCCGTGAACTACCGCACTGTACTGTGTCTGCTGCTAATATATAGACTGGTTGATAAAGAGATAGTATACTCGTAACTAGTATGTATGTATAAAGAAAGAAAAAAAAACCACGGTTAGGTCACTGGTATATACAATTATGGACGGGCTGCCGAGTGCCGACACAGAGGTAGCCACAGCCGTGAACTACCGCACTGTACACTGGTTGATAAAGAGATAGTAGTATACTCGTAACAACTAGTATGACGACGGTATAAAGAATGAAAAAAAACCACGGTTAGGTGGTATATAATACAATTATGGTTGGACGGACTGCCTGCCGAGTGCCGACACAGAGGTAGCCACAGCCGTGAACTACCGCACTGTACACTGGTTGATAAAGAGATAGTAGTATACTCGTAACAACTAGTATGACGACGGTATAAAGAACGAAAAAAAAACCACGGTTAGGTGGTATATATTATAATACAATTATGGATGGACGGACTGCCTGCCGAGTTCCGACACAGAGGTAGCCACAGCCGTGAACTACCGCACTGTACACTGGTTGATAAAGAGATAGTAGTATACTCGTAACAACTAGTATGACGACGGTATAAAGAACGAAAAAAAAACCACGGTTAGGTGGTATATATTATAATACAATTATGGATGGACGGACTGCCTGCCGAGTTCCGACACAGAGGTAGCCACAGCCGTGAACTACCGCACTGTACACTGGTTGATAAAGAGATAGTAGTATACTCGTAACAACTAGTATGACTGACTATGACGGTATAAAGAATGAAAAAAAAACCACGGTTAGGTGGTATATATTATAATAATACAATTATGGATGGACGGACTGCCTGCCGAGTTCCGACACAGAGGTAGCCACAGCCGTGAACTACCGCACTGTACACTGGTTGATAAAGAGATAGTAGTATACTCGTAACAACTAGTATGACTGACTATGACGGTATAAAGAATGAAAAAAAAACCACGGTTAGGTGGTATATATTATAATACAATTATGGATGGACGGACTGCCTGCCGACTGCCGACACAGAGGTAGCCACAGCCGTGAACTACCGCACTGTACACTGGTTGATAAAGAGATAGTAGTATACTCGTAACAACTAGTATGACACTATGACGGTATAAAGAATGAAAAAAAAACCACGGTTAGGTGGTATATATTATAATACAATTATGGATGGACGGACTGCCTGCCGACTGCCGACACAGAGGTAGCCACAGCCGTGAACTACCGCACTGTACACTGGTTGATAAAGAGATAGTAGTATACTCGTAACAACTAGTATGACTGACTATGACGGTATAAAGAATGAAAAAAAAACCACGGTTAGGTGGTATATATTATAATAATACAATTATGGATGGACGGACTGCCTGCCGAGTTCCGACACAGAGGTAGCCACAGCCGTGAACTACCGCACTGTACACTGGTTGATAAAGAGATAGTAGTATACTCGTAACAACTAGTATGACTATGACGACGGTATAAAGAAAGAAAAAAAAATACCACGGTTAGGTGGTATATAATTATACAATTATGGATGGACGGACTGCCTGCCGAGTGCCGACTGCCGACACAGAGGTAGCCACAGCCGTGAACTACCGCACTGTACTGTGTCTGCTGCTAATATAGACTGGTTGATAAAGAGATAGTATACAACAATATACTACTATACTGGTGGTCAGGCACTGGTCACCACTAGTCACACTGGCAGTGGCACTCCTGCAGCAAAAGTGTGCACTGTTTAATTTTAAATTAATATAATATTATGTACTCCTGGCTCCTGCTATAACAACCTGCAGTGCTCCCCAGTCTCCCCCACAATTATTATAAGCTTTTATACATTGATGTGCAGCACACTGGGCTGAGCTGAGTGCACACAGACTGAGTCACACTGTGTGACTGCTGTGTATCGTTTTTTTCAGGCAGAGAACGGATATAGCAGAGAACGGATATATTAAATAAAAGTTAACTTAACAACAACTGCACTGGTCACTGTGGTAAACTCTGTCTGCACAATCTCTCTCTCTCTCTCTCTCTTCTAATCTATTCTAATGGAGAGGACGCCAGCCACGTCCTCTCCCTATCAATCTCAATGCACGTGTGAAAATGGCGGCGACGCGCGGCTCCTTATATAGAATCCGAGTCTCGCGAGAATCCGACAGCGTCATGATGACGTTCGGGCGCGCTCGGGTTAACCGAGCAAGGCGGGAAGATCCGAGTCGCTCGGACCCGTGAAAAAAAAAGTGAAGTTCGTGCGGGTTCGGATTCAAAGAAACCGAACCCGCTCATCTCTACATAGAAGTTGCATCCCTTGCACCCACGGTAGTACTCTGACTGTCTGGTCCACAATGTTATTACGAGATGCAAATAGATGTTGTCTCAGTTCATGGTTAATGAAGCCCAGCCACAGCATATAAAACTGTGGCAGACTGAGAGCTGTACTGTACATCCTGCACACAATGGACACACATGAAGCTAGTACTTACCATATTAGTCTAGGTAGTGATGAAATCCATTTTACTTATGGTAGCCACGTCTCACTCCGACTTCTAGCTGGTGTCCCTAAATATTCATATCCGCTAGATTACTCATGACCCAAGGAGGATTTCTGCTAAGACTGTCTGGTGACTTCCACTGAAAGAACACATCACCATATCAAAAATAATCCTAACTACCTAATGTTATTCACCACAAATTTGTGTGCATGTTGGGAATATAAACTTTCCCTAACCAACCAGCCTAAACAAGAGACAAACTATCAAACAGTTCTAGTGCATAAACAACGAAGTCTGAGCCTAAAAAAGAAAAGGAAAAAAAAGGGCTACACAATTGAGGTTGATCAATTATGGGCAAAAGTAAGAATAGCCAATCTTTAACATAATAATTGTAGAGTGAAGACTAATGGTTCCAATGGTGCACTATGGGACAGACAAAAACGTTCGGTCTGGACACTAGAGATGAGCAAGAAGAGATCACAGTGATACATATTTTGACTAGTTTGCCCTTCTGATAACTTATCTTAAGGTCCATACACACTTAACGATATAATGAGCGACGTCGCTCATTTTCCCCCTCCTTGAGCGACGTCGCTCATTATATCGTTAAGTGTGTATGCCGCCAGCGACGACCGATGCGCGGCCCCGCGGGTCGGCAACGATCGTCGCTGTCGGTAGGGCATGCATGAAGGATGTGGACTGTCGTCCACGACCTTCATGCACGGCTGGCGGGGGCGTGACGTCACTGAGCGATATGAGCGGTCATATCGCTCAGTGCGTACAGGCGGCCGCCGACCGGCCGGCCCGGGAGGGGGAGACGTTAGACGATGTCGCTCACAGAGCGACATCGTCTAATGTGTATGGGCCTTTAGGCTCTTCCTCACCAGATTGAAGTACAATACACTGTTGCCTCACTGGCTTCCTTCTTCGTGCCACCTTTTTACCCAAGAGATCAAATGACCAAGAGCTGATCAGGTGTCCTTATTTACCTGTACCCCTTGCAGCTGTTTCCTAAGGGATACTCAACCCTTGGTAAATGTCAAAGAAAGAAAAAAAGATGGAAACAGAGCTTTGGAGCAGGTTATTTAATACTGCAAAATATTTTTTATAGACTATAATTAATACAAATGCATCGGCCGGGATGCAATTAGGAGTGCTTTAAAAAAAGAAAACACATATAATAAACAGATTTCTTAAAACACTGTCTACTATAGCAATCATCTAATTATAAGAGACAGTCAACCAGCACTCTGTTAATGAATCCTCTCCTACAAAGATGTTATAACAATTATTGGCAAGTTGTTTGAAAGCAAACAATTCCCCTGCGCATAAAAGGAGTTCAAGCTGTATTATACAAAAACAGCTCCTTACACTGATATTGAAAAAAGAACAGTTGTTAATATACTGTGGAGAGCGGTTTGCATTGATATTCAAATAGCAGCAATTATTGCACTAATATTAAGGTAGCAGCAGTTGTTAGGGGTGGTCTTCAGTATGCCGGCGGTCGGGCTCCCGGCGACCAGCATACCGGCGCCGGGAGCCCGACAGCCGGCATACCGACACTTATTCTCCCTTGTGGGGGTCCACGACCCCCCTGGAGGGAGAATAAAATAGTGTGGCGCGTGTCGTGCGCCACCGTGCCCGTAGCGTGCCGAGCGCAGCGAGCCCGCAAGGGGCTCATTTGCGCTCGCCACACTGTTGGTAAGCCGGCGGCCGGCCTCCTGGCGCCGGTATGCTGGTCGCCGGGAGGCCGGCCGCTGGCAGATCGTAGTGAACCCGTTGTTAGTGTACAGAGGGGATCACAATCCTATTAAGAAGCAGACAGTTCCTTTGTGCTAAAAAAATATTTCAAACTGTGTTAGTAAAGCAGCTCCGCACCCATATGTGGAAGTGGCAGCAATTATTATCATAAAGAATAGTCCACAACGCTTGGAAAGCCAGCATATAAAACAAGCTTATTTTGATAGGCTAGTAAAGTTAATAGAATAGACTTAGGGGGACATTTACTAAGCAGTGTTAAGAGCGGAGAAGTGAGCCAGTGGAGAAGTGGCCCCATCAACCAATCAACAGCTCTGTATCATTTTATAGTATGCAAATTATAGATGTTACTTCAGTGCTGATTGGTTGCCATGGGCAACTTCTCCACTGGCTCACTTCTCCGCTCTTATCACTGCTTAGTAAATGTCATCCTTTGTTCTCCAGACCACAATAGAAATTAGTATTAAGGCCAGTACTCACTGGCCGATGTGGGAGAGATGAGTGCTGAGCGAACCACTCAGACACACTTCTCACACATCTCTCCCGACGCTCAGCACAGCGCGATGTGTACTGAGCGTGCGGGGGGAGACGGGGGGGGGGGGTGCTCATTTCACCCAGCGGGTGAAGTGAGCGTCCTGCTAGATTGGCCTGCATGCAGGCCAATCTAGCACCAGCGATAGCAATGCGCGGGGCTGCGCATCGCTATAGCTGTGGGGGGTACACACGGTGCGATAATGCTTAAAATCTAAGCAATCTAGTCAAATTGCTTAGATTTTAAGCAGCGATCGCTCTGTGAGTACCCCCCTTTACCTTTTCTTGCTCATAAGCCTTGCCAGGCAAATTTTGGAGCCAGAGAGTAATATAGATAATTGTCCAAATACGCAGGGGTTAAAGTGGGAGGGAACGAGGTGGAACTGAGTTCCACCACCTGTAATTGTATGGGGATCTAGTTCCATCTCCTCCATTGCCCTGCACAGTAATTCCAACAGAAAAGCTCGCCCCATCACCTACGTCAATCGATGATGCAGGCGGCGCTAGTGTTACTGATGAGCTGCAGCCATCGCCCCTTCTCTTAGGTCCTGGTGGCTCCATGGTCCCCCTACATCTACAGCCCACCCCTCTTGGTACTCACACATGCTGTGTCTGTTGGACAGCATTCATCCCCTCCTCAGGTCACAGTGGCTTCCTTTTCCAGCACATCGTATATGATGTCATGCTATCACTGCTGCTGAAGTGAAGAAGACCCATGACGAGGAACAAGCTCTGTGCATCTTGAAGACAAGATGAGAGGGGGCTGGAGGGACAAGAGAGGTAGGGAAGCTGCTGGAGGGATGCAGGACATGGAGCTGCTGGAGGGACACAGGCGGTGAGCTGCTGGAGTGATAGAGGCAGAGATGTGTATAAGGAGCACACTGTGGGCATAATGTGTGTAAGCTGCACTAATGTAGTCATTATGTGTAAAGGGCACTACTATTGTGTGCATCATGTGTAAGGAGCACTACTACTGTGGGTATTCTGTATATAAGCGGCACTACTACTGGGGGGCATTTTGTGTATAAGTGGCACTTCTGTGGGCATTATGTTTATAAGCAGCACTACTGTGGTCATTATGTGTAAAGGGGCACTACTACTGTGGAAATTGTGTATAAGGAGCACTACTGTGGACATTGGGGCTAATTCATACCTGTTCGCTCGCTAGTTGTTTTTTTTGCAGTCCTGCGTTCGCATAGTCGCCGCCCATAGGGAGTGTATTTTTGCTTTGCAAGTGTGCAAATGCATGTGTAGCAGAGCTGTTCAAACAGATCTTGTGCAGTCTCTGAGTAGCCCAGGACTTAGTCGCTGCGAACACTTCAGCCTGTCCAGGACCGGAATTGACGTCAGGAACCCTCCCTGCAAACGCTTGGACACACCTGCGTTTTTCCAAACACTCCCAGAAAACTGTCAGTTGACACCCACAAATGCTTTCTTCCTGTCAATCTCCTTGCGAACGCCTGTGCGAACGGATCCTTCATACAAACCAATCGCTGAGCGGTGATCCGCTTTGTACCCGTGCGATGCCCTTGCAGTTTAGACCTGATCGCCTGCTGTACGAAAACGCAGCCTAGTGACCAGGTCTGAATTAGCTCCGTTGTATATAAGGGGCACTACTGTGTGGCATAACATATATAAAGGGTACCATTGTGTAGCGCAATGTGAATTAAAGACACTACTACATGACATAACCATAATAAGGGGCATTCAGAGCCGGCCTTAGGCATAGGCAAACTAGGCAAATGCTTAGGGCATTTGGTATGCTTAGGGGCACCAGCAGCTTCTGCTGATTAAAATGATATGCGGCATGCCTATATTCTGTGTGTGACTGCGGCTGTATCTGCATATGAAATACTACATTGCAGTGCATTCCTGGAAATCACTGTAATGTAGCATTTTGTATGCAGATACAGCCACAGTCGCACACAGAATATAGGCATGCTGCATATTATTTAAATCAGCAGAAGCTGTTTGTGCATCCTAGCCACATAGTAATGCATTTTCAGGAAAAAAAAGGCGCCAGACGTTAGCAGAGCTGCCAGATGACTCATGCCAGGCATCTCCTGCAGAACTAGTGGCGGTGCTAGGGGGCACCAGCGAAAATCTTGCCTAGGGCATCATATTGGTTAGGGCTGGCTCTGGGGGCATTACTATGTGGTGTAATATGAATCAAGGGCACTACTTGCAGTGTAATGTGAATAAGATTGTGCTACTGTGTGGTGTAATTTGAATTAGGGGGTACTATTGTGTGACCATGCTGCTTCCTTGTGAGATCAATGTACCTTTAAAAAGTATGGGAAGCAGGGTACTAATTTATAGTTTGCAGAGGGGGTGCCATAAATACTAGCACTGGCCCCAGTTTAATGCGAGGGGGAGGGGGGAGGAGGGGGGTTAATGAGTTCCCCCACCTCTTCAGGACCTCTTTAAGCCCTGCAAATACGGATCCCACCGCTTCCTATCTCCAACACTGATAATACTCCCGACTGCTGGCGCTTATCCAGTGATGCAGTCTTTTACAGAGTGTACCTATGTAAGGGAGATTTAATACACCATCAGCGTTGTGGGCAATCCAGCAAGTGCAATACAAATTCTATAAAAGTCTTGACGCATTGCCTCTGTCTGTATCAGCAGCTTCCTTACAAGCCATACATTGTTTGCTTTCTAACAGCTTGCCAAGCTCAGTGAATTGTGATAATAACTACAGGGGGGTACACGCGGAGAGATCCGTGTTTAAAATCTAAGCAATCTGACTAGATTGCTTCGATGTTAAGCACGGATCTGCCGTGTGTAACCCCCTCAGCGATAGCGATGTGCGGCCCCGCGCATCACTATCGCCGGTGCTAGATTGGCCTGCATGCAGGCTCAATCTAGCAGGTCGCTCACTTCACCGTTGTGTGCAGTGAGCGGCCCCCGTCGTCCGTCCCCCCCTCGCTCTGCACATTGCGCTATGCTGAGTTGGGGGGGGGGGGGGGGGAGATGTGTGCTGAGCGGTCTGTGTTAAGATCGCTCAGCACACATCTCCTTCGTCAGTATTGGCCTTACATATTTATAGGAGAGGAGTAATTAACAGAGTGCTGGTTGACTGTCTCTTATAATTAGATTATAGATACAGTCGACAGTTTTTTAAGAAATTTGTTTTTTAAGAAATTTGTTTATTATCTGTGTTGTCTTTTTTAATGTAATCCATATTGCATACTGGCTGGTGCATTTGTATTAAGTATAGTATATTAAATATATTTTGCAGTATTAAAATAACCTGCTCCAAAGCGCTGCTTCCATCTTTTTTCTTTCATTTTACCAAGGAGTCTTCTTCTCTGTAATATTCCCTCTTGTGATCCTGCTGAAGATGTGGCAAGCCCAAAATGCTTTGACATAGTAAGTCTGGAACTTATTTCTTTACCATGGTGGCCTACGATTGGTGAATCCATTAAAATTCAGTTTGACCATCACTGGAAAATGCACCTCCCACAAAGACCAAAAAGTCTCTATATACTGTTCACCTCTGACCATAGTGTAAGGGGAAGGGACAGGGCTGGCAACAGAAATATTGGGGCCTGGTACACTGATATCTCTGCAGGGGGCTGGTAACTGTGCCAATGGAGGGACGGAGGGAAAATAGCAACTGTGCATAGTGAGAGGGAGGGAGGGGGTAACTGTGCCCAGGGGGAGGTGGTGGGGGTGGGGGAAGTTGGTATCTGTACCCAGGGAGGGAGGGTGGGGAGCTGTTAATATTATTAAGAACACCATTATACTGGTTGTTGTTTTTTGTTTTCAGCACTGTTTATTTATTTATTTATTTATTTTTTAATTACTGGCTTATAGTGGTTTCTGTACTTGAATGAAGGCTTCTCTGTTTTGTTTTGTTTGTTTTTTTAAATGTCTTTTACACATTTGTATTTATTTTTGCATGTTCCCATTATTAATATGTGAATAATTCAATATATAATGTATATTGGGGAATTGGGGAATGGGAGGGGGTGGTGGGACAGATACAAGGGGGATGTGCGGCCTTCAATTATTCAATGGAAAGTGTTAGGTGGCCCCCCAGCTGAAATAATTGCCCACCCCTGCTCTACAGTGTTCTCATTATCAACTCTGTTGTTGGACTCTCCAACCCACTTGGATTGCCTATCTATATATCTGCTCAAATGGGCAGGCTAATGACTTAGGGAGTCCCGAATAATTCATTACAAGGAGTCCTCATTGGGCAATTGCGGCAAGTCCTCAATAGTTCACAATAATTATTTATTTATTTATTATTTATTTATTACCAGTTATTTATATAGCGCACACATATTACGCAGCGCTTTCCAGAAAATATTTGGCCATTCACCTCAGTCCCTGCCCCAGTGGAGCTTACAATCTATATTCCCTACCACATGTACACGCACACACATTCACAGTAGGGTTAACCTTTGTTGGGAGCCAATTAACCTACCTGTATATTTTTGGATTGTGGGAGGAAACCGGAGTACCCGGAGGAAACCCCCCCAAGCACAAAGAGAATATACAAACTCCACACAGTAAGGGCTATGGTGGGAATAGAACCCATTACCTCAGTGCTGTGAGGCAGTAATGCTAACCATTACACCGTCCGTGCTGCCATGATCTCTATTTGGTACAAAGTAAATCAATTTTGAAAAATATTATCCATATATTATAATTAAATACACAATGTGATTAACATATACTCAGTTCTTCTTGCTGGCAGAGATAAGACAGTCCTCATTCTGACATCATTGCTTTCACTGCATTGCCAATACAAGATATAGTACATGGGGGTGGTCTTCAGTATGCCGACTGTCGGGATCCCGCCGGCATACCATACTACACCCGTACATGGAATTCTGTTTCCTACAGTTGTGTCTTGATCTTGCCATCATCATTCTTCACGGTGCAAGCTCTTGACCCTGACAACTTCTTTCCTCTAATCTGTGATGTTCTCTCTCTCAACTCCGTGTAGACTCTCCAACCTACCTGGAGAGATTATATATCTGCTCAAAAAGGTGAGAATGTGGCAGAGCCCAATTGTCTCAACAGAAAGAGCACTAACTGGGCTATTGCAGTGAGTTCATTATTAATTCTCCACAGCACTCACTAGAAAATACACACTATCTGCCAAGACCATAACATCTCTGCTTCCTACCAAACACTGACAAGGTAAGGTTTCTCTTTTCCTGGGCAGCCAATCACATTAATATAAGGGATTGGGGAACCATGCTTGCAAGAGTTTACTAACTAAAGAGAGCCCATTCTGGCTTACAACTTGATTCATATAGAGATACACTTAACTATTTGTCACTTACCAGAAATCACTTAGCAAGTACAGAATATTATCTATATATTATAACTAGAGATGTGCACTTGAAATTTTTCGGGTTTTGTGTTTTGGTTTTGGGTCCGGTTCCGCGGCCGTGTTTTGGGTTCGACCGCGTTTTGGCAAAACCTCACCGAATTTTTTTTGTCGGATTCGGGTGTGTTTTGGATTCGGGTGTTTTTTTTTTAAAAAACACTAAAAAACAGCTTAAATCATAGAATTTGGGGGTCATTTTGATCCCAAAGTATTATTAACCTCAAAAACCATAATTTCCACTCATTTTCAGTCTATTCTGAATACCTCACACCTCACAATATTATTTTTAGTCCTAAAATTTGCACCTAGGTCGCTGGATGACTAAGCTAAGCGACCCTAGTGGCCGACACAAACACCGTGCCCATCTAGGAGTGGCACTGCAGTGTCACGCAGGATGGCCCTTCCAAAAAACACTCCCCAAACAGCACATGACGCAAAGAAAAAAAGAGGCGCAATGAGGTAGCTGTGTGAGTAAGATAAGCGACCCTAGTGGCCGACACAAACACCGGGCCCACCTAGGAGTGGCACTGCAGTGCAGTGACGTGCGGTGACGTCTATGGCTGGGGAGGCACTGGCCAGTATCACCCCACCCAAGGAGGTGGGGAAATAATGTGGTGATCCGCGATTGGGAGAAATTAATACATTTATGTATTTATCAAGCAAACCCAGTAATTTTGTAATGTAAGAGGTGGCATAGATGTGCAAAAAAACCGCACATGTACAATCAAATTCTTCGGCATGTGGGAGGACACCAAGCACAGGGCTAGGCCGCCCTGCATTCCGGCAGCCAGCAGATGGCGCACAGCAGAGCTATTCAATTGTAGCTTGTTCGGGCGCAATCGGCTGCCGGTGCATTGATCTTAGCTCATACTCTACCGGGGGGGAGGGGGGGGTGGGGGGGGGCGAGCTAAAATGTGCAAAAAGAGACCTATTTCAGCGCTTAAAACGGGTCACTTGAATTGTGCCCTGCGATCAAGCGTGCAACACAATTGAATTCCCCCATTGTGTTAAATGCAGTAATAGTGGAAATTGCCAGACCTTCATGCAGTGATAAAACAGAATAAAACCAAATAACATGTACATGCACACACAGGTATACTGAATATATTATATATAATGTCTATACAGTATCTCACTTTAGATGGAGTGCTTGAGCATTACAGTCACTGATGGAAGATAAGGAATAGAGAGCTTTAACTCTGTCACGTTGTGACTTTTCTGCACAGTTCTGAAACACTGTTGGCACATCATAGAAGATGTGTGGGAGTGCCCAGTCTGGACACCGGTATTGCATGTTAGGAAAAGTTAGGGTGAGTGACGGCAGGCATAGAGAGGATAGAGCCGCTTGTCAACACAAATCCACGGAGCAGTAGGTGGGGGGGGGGGCTCAGATACTTACACAGACCACTGAAGATCACCGTCGACGCAGAGTCACCAGAGCCCACTGCAGAAGGCCACCAGGATCATGCGACTATCGGACGGGCAGCGTTATGGTCCGAGATGTCTACAGGGGTGCGGGTAAGACCTGGAGCTGCGCCAGGGGGAGCCACCATTAGCTGAGCTCTACCAATGGCACTGCCATCAGAAACTGTGGGGCCCGGGATTGACAAAATAGACAGGGCCCCCCTCCTGGGGAGGGGGGGGGGAGAGATCTGTGGATATTATGGGTGGAGCTACAATGGGGGTGGGGGCATATATAATGGAGGGAAGGGGGAACATCCAGGGATAAGTGGGGGCATATATAATGGGGGGAAGGGGAACAACCCAGAGATAAGTGGTAGAACACATTGGTGGGGGTCAAAGGGTTCTCATAGACATAGTGGCAGGAATAAGGTATAAGGGGAGACAAGGGAGAAATAGGGTGAGATAGAGGTAAGGATTAGGGAGCAGGTAAGAGAAGAAGGGTGAGTATGGTATAATGAGGTCAGCAGTCTGTATCGGAAGTACAGTAGTATGAGAGTACAGGGTGAGGTGGGGCAGGGCTGAGGGAACATAATGCAAATTGTCAGCTCACCTCCAGGATGGCAGTATCAGCAGCTTCACAGCTGGGGCGGTCAGTGTTAGTCACTGAGGCTCGGCTTTGGTCCCTGTCTGTGTATCCTCGGAGCCTGTGTGCTACTGCAGCCTGAGCCTTCCCATCAAAGCCGCTGGCGGAGCTGTTTGCCGATGCGGCGGTTGGGGCAGGCGGATGCTGTGTCTTCCTTGATGTCTCACCCAGCATCGCTCTCGCAGCCAAGGTGAGATTGATAGCGGCCAGCGGCGCTTCAAACGTGGAGCCAGCCGTAGGCCAATCTTGATTGGCTGGAGGTCCGTGAGCTCCACTTGGCCCCACCCCCAGCTCTGTCATTGCGGCAGAAGTACTACTGCCTCAACTGCAATGTTTTTCAATGGGCTTTTCCTGCCCGCGTCCGTGGCCCCGCCCCCCGCCTCAGATAGTTTATAATTGTCAGTTTGAGGCAGCGCTCTCGCTGCCTCCCGTACAGATTTAGCTAGGGTTTCACTGCAAAACGGAGACTAATACAAAGAAAAGTATATATAACACTGAATCTGTGTTATAAATATGAACTTTGTATTATTCTAATCGTTGAAACAGAATATGACAGGGGAGGCACTGCCTCCCCTGCCTCCCCTGACTGCACGTCCCTGCTGCAGTGTCACGCAGGATGGCCCTTCCAAAAAACCCTCCCCAAACAGCACATGACGCAAAGAAAAAAAGAGGCGCAATGAGGTAGCTGTGTGAGTAAGATAAGCGACCCTAGTGGCCGACACAAACACCGGGCCCATCTAGGAGTGGCACTGCAGTGTCACGCAGGATGGCCCTTCCAAAAAACCCTCCCCAAACAGCACATGACGCAAAGAAAAAAAGAGGCGCAATGAGGTAGCTGTGTGAGTAAGATAAGCGACCCTAGTGGCCGACACATACACCGTGCCCATCTAGGAGTGGCACTGCAGTGTCACGCAGGATGGCCCTTCCAAAAAACCCTCCCCAAACAGCACATGACGCAAAGAAAAAAAGAGGCGCAATGAGGTAGCTGTGTGAGTAAGATAAGCGACCCTAGTGGCCGACACAAACACCGGGCCCATCTAGGAGTGGCACTGCAGTGTCACGCAGGATGGCCCTTCCAGTAAAGCCTCCCCAAACAGCACATGACGCAAAGAAAAAAAGAGGCGCAATGAGGTAGCTGTGTGAGTAAGATAAGCGACCCTAGTGGCCGACACAAACACCGGGCCCATCTAGGAGTGGCACTGCAGTGTCACGCAGGATGGCCCTTCCAAAAATCCCTCCCCAAACAGCACATGACGCAAAGAAAAAAAGAGGCGCAATGAGGTAGCTGTGTGAGTAAGATAAGCGACCCTAGTGGCCGACACAAACACCGGGCCCATCTAGGAGTGGCACTGCAGTGTCACGCAGGATGGCCCTTCCAAAAAACATTCCACAAACAGCACATGACGCAAAGAAAAATTAAAGAAAAAAGAGGTGCAAGATGGAATTGTCCTTGGGCCCTCCCACCCACCCTTATGTTGTATAAACAGGACATGCACACTTTAACCAACCCATCATTTCAGTGACAGGGTCTGCCACACGACTGTGACTGAAATGACGGGTTGGTTTGGACCCCCACCAAAAAAGAAGCAATTAATCTCTCCTTGCACAAACTGGCTCTACAGAGGCAAGATGTCCACCTCATCATCATCCTCCGATATATCACCGTGTACATCCCCCTCCTCACAGATTATCAATTCGTCCCCACTGGAATCCACCATCTCAGCTCCCTGTGTACTTTGTGGAGGCAATTGCTGCTGGTCAATGTCTCCACGGAGGAATTGATTATAATTCATTTTAATGAACATCATCTTCTCCACATTTTCTGGATGTAACCTCGTACGCCGATTGCTGACAAGGTGAGCGGCGGCACTAAACACTCTTTCGGAGTACACACTTGTGGGAGGGCAACTTAGGTAGAATAAAGCCAGTTTGTGCAAGGGCCTCCAAATTGCCTCTTTTTCCTGCCAGTATAAGTACGGACTGTGTGACGTGCCTACTTGGATGCGGTCACTCATATAATCCTCCACCATTCTTTCAATGGTGAGAGAATCATATGCAGTGACAGTAGACGACATGTCCGTAATCGTTGTCAGGTCCTTCAGTCCGGACCAGATGTCAGCATCAGCAGTCGCTCCAGACTGCCCTGCATCACCGCCAGCGGGTGGGCTCGGAATTCTGAGCCTTTTCCTCGCACCCCCAGTTGCGGGAGAATGTGAAGGAGGAGATGTTGACAGGTCGCGTTCCGCTTGACTTGACAATTTTCTCACCAGCAGGTCTTTCAACCCCAGCAGACTTGTGTCTGCCGGAAAGAGAGATCCAAGGTAGGCTTTAAATCTAGGATCGAGCACGGTGGCCAAAATGTAGTGCTCTGATTTCAACAGATTGACCACCCGTGAATCCTTGTTAAGCGAATTAAGGGCTCCATCCACAAGTCCCACATGCCTAGCGGAATCGCTCCGTGTTAGCTCCTCCTTCAATGTCTCCAGCTTCTTCTGCAAAAGCCTGATGAGGGGAATGACCTGACTCAGGCTGGCAGTGTCTGAACTGACTTCACGTGTGGCAAGTTCAAAGGGCATCAGAACCTTGCACAACGTTGAAATCATTCTCCACTGCGCTTGAGACAGGTGCATTCCACCTCCTATATCGTGCTCAATTGTATAGGCTTGAATGGCCTTTTGCTGCTCCTCCAACCTCTGAAGCATATAGAGGGTTGAATTCCACCTCGTTACCACTTCTTGCTTCAGATGATGGCAGGGCAGGTTCAGTAGTTTTTGGTGGTGCTCCAGTCTTCTGTACGTGGTGTCTGTACGCCGAAAGTGTCCCGCAATTCTTCTGGCCACCGACAGCATCTCTTGCACGCCCCTGTCGTTTTTTAAAAAATTCTGCACCACCAAATTCAAGGTATGTGCAAAACATGGGACGTGCTGGAATTTGCCCATATTTAATGCACACACAATATTGCTGGCGTTGTCCGATGCCACAAATCCACAGGAGAGTCCAATTGGGGTAAGCCATTCCGCGATGATCTTCCTCAGTTGCCGTAAGAGGTTTTCAGCTGTGTGCGTATTCTGGAAAGCGGTGATACAAAGCGTAGCCTGCCTAGGAAAGAGTTGGCGTTTGCGAGATGCTGCTACTGGTGCCGCCGCTGCTGTTCTTGCGGCGGGAGTCCATACATCTACCCAGTGGGCTGTCACAGTCATATAGTCCTGACCCTGCCTTGCTCCACTTGTCCACATGTCCGTGGTTAAGTGGACATTGGGTACAGCTGCATTTTTTAGGACACTGGTGAGTCTTTTTCTGAGGTCTGTGTACATTTTCGGTATCGCCTGCCTAGAGAAGTGGAACCTAGATGGTATTTGGTAACGGGGGCACACTACCTCAAGAAATTGTGTAGTTCCCTGTGAACTAACGGCGGATACCGGACGCACGTCTAACACCAACATAGTTGTCAAGGCCTCAGTTATCCGCTTTGCAGCAGGATGACTGCTGTGATATTTCATCTTCCTCGCAAAGGACTGTTGGACAGTCAATTGCTTACTGGAAGTAGTACAAGTGGTCTTCCGACTTCCCCTCTGGGATGACCATCGACTCCCAGCAGCAACAACAGCAGCGCCAGCAGCAGTAGGCGTTACACGCAAGGATGCATCGGAGGAATCCCAGGCAGGAGAGGAATCGTCAGAATTGCCAGTGACATGGCCTGCAGGACTATTGGCATTCCTGGGGAAGGAGGAAATTGACACTGAGGGAGTTGGTGGGGTGGTTTGCGTGAGCTTGGTTACAAGAGGAAGGGATTTACTGGTCAGTGGACTGCTTCCGCTGTCACCCAAAGTTTTTGAACTTGTCACTGACTTATTATGAATGCGCTGCAGGTGACGTATAAGGGAGGATGTTCCGAGGTGGTTAACGTCCTTACCCCTACTTATTACAGCTTGACAAAGGCAACACACGGCTTGACACCTGTTGTCCGCTTTTCTGTTGAAATACCTCCACACTGAAGAGCTGATTTTTTTGGTATTTTCACCAGGCATGTCAACGGCCATATTCCTCCCACGGACAACAGGTGTCTCCCCGGGTGCCTGACTTAAACAAACCACCTCACCATCAGAATCCTCCTGGTCAATTTCCTCCCCAGCGCCAGCAACACCCATATCCTCCTCATCCTGGTGTACTTCAACACTGACATCTTCAATCTGACTATCAGGAACTGGACTGCGGGTGCTCCTTCCAGCACTTGCAGGGGGCGTGCAAATGGTGGAAGGCGCATGCTCTTCACGTCCAGTGTTGGGAAGGTCAGGCATCGCAACCGACACAATTGGACTCTCCTTGTGGATTTGGGATTTCGAAGAACGCACAGTTCTTTGCGGTGCTTTTGCCAGCTTGAGTCTTTTCAGTTTTCTAGCGAGAGGCTGAGTGCTTCCATCCTCATGTGAAGCTGAACCACTAGCCATGAACATAGGCCAGGGCCTCAGCCGTTCCTTGCCACTCCGTGTGGTAAATGGCATATTGGCAAGTTTACGCTTCTCCTCCGACAATTTTATATTAGGTTTTGGAGTCCTTTTTTTACTGATATTTGGTGTTTTGGATTTGACATGCTCTGTACTATGACATTGGGCATCGGCCTTGGCAGACGACGTTGCTGGCATTTCATCGTCTCGGCCATGACTAGTGGCAGCAGCTTCAGCACGAGGTGGAAGTGGATCTTGATCTTTCCCTAATTTTGGAACCTCAACATTTTTGTTCTCCATATTTTAATAGGCACAACTAAAAGGCACCTCAGGTAAACAATGGAGATGGATGGATACTAGTATACTTATGGATGGACTGCCGAGTGCCGACACAGAGGTAGCTACAGCCGTGGACTACCGTACTGTGTCTGCTGCTAATATAGACTGGATGATAATGAGATGAAATCAATATATATATATGTATGTATATATAATATCACTAGTACTGCAGCCGGACAGGTAGATAATATATTTATTAGGTAATGATGACTGATGACGGACCTGCTGGACACTGTCAGCTCAGCAGCACCGCAGACTGCTACAGTAAGCTACTATACTATAGTAGTATGTACAAAGAAGAAAGAAAAAAAAAAACCACGGGTAGGTGGTATACAATTATGGATGGACTGCCGAGTGCCGACACAGAGGTAGCTACAGCCGTGGACTAACGTACTGTGTCTGCTGCTAATATAGACTGGATGATTGATAATGAGATGAAATCAATATATATATATAAAATAGTCAAAAAGTTTTTGAAGCAATGTCTGTTTAGATAGTGATGAGGGAGGTGTTATTCAATCTTCTACTTCTTTCTCTTCCTTTTCTATTTCCAATCGATCCCCTTCAATTCCGCCAAGTGACCCTCAAAAACAGTGAGAAAGAGCAATATTTTGTAGGGTGTCTTAAATTTCAGGGGATTCTAGGTTGTATAGTTCAATTAGATGGTTCGTACCGTACTCACGTATAGTACGGAGAATTTCACACGTATAAAGGTTTCTTTGTGGACCCAAGATTTCACCCAGCTGGATGGTTTGTTCTGTGTGTTCTTTCAAATTCTCACCAAATGGTGTCACAGCATGGGAGATACCGGGGGAAAAAAGTGTCCCAATTACTGAATATATCTTAATTGATTTTATCCAATTAATTATACAGGTAACCAGTGGAAATAAACTGGCGTACCGTACTCACACTCCAAAAATGTTAAGTACACCCATAAAGGTATCTTTTATACGTAATCCAAACTTCAGACAGATTAAAACAGGTATAGGAGAGTAGAGGGTAAACGTACCCCACTTACAATCTTCAATGATGTTTTCACGCACGTAGCGGTTTCTTTTTCAGTCTCATCCCATGAAGTGGATCACCACTCCCAAGTACTTCCAATCTCGGTATAATGAGATATATATCAGGAGTGGAAGTTTGATAAAAGTATTTTATTAAATGTAAACAGTAAAATAGCAGCAATAGGGCAACAAGACTCCTTACAAAACAACCAGAAGATGTTTTTCCCACCATCAAACAAGAGATGAAATAGATCCGGATTATCTCACCTCAGTCAATAATGGTCTGGATAGTTTGTAGGTAGTAAATGGCCCCCACACCAACGCGTTTCGACCGGGAGGTCTTTTTCAAGGTGTGTTATGAGGGCAACTGTACTTCTACTTATACCCCAGAACAGGAAACAGTCATAATGTGGGTGTGGTCAGTCACAATTAAAATCAATATATTAAAACACATATTCCATAGGAGAAAACCTTCAGATTCTGTAACTAATGAGTGTCTGATAACATTTAGGGACATTCCTTGTACTAATAGATAGTGTTTCTTATTATATTTGTACATTTATTACGCTGTGCGTTCCACCTGTCCGTGGTGGAACGCACCATTTCCGCCGGAAGTAAATGAGGGAACAGGAGATGGTTCCCAGTATGTTTTGCCGATAGATGGTCCGCATTACGCGCTGCCGGAAGTGATGTGCGTTCCACTCGTTCACAGTGGAACGCACTCACTGATCGATGATCCGCCTCGCGTACTGCCGGAAGTGATGTGCGTTCCACTCGTTCACGGTGGAACGCACTCACTAGTTGATGGTCCGCGGCCTGTGTTTCCGGAAGTACTGTGCGTTCCACTCGTCTTTAGTGGAACGCACTTCCTCCGGATGTGGCGGACATTCATGAAGGGGGAGTGTAATGAGTGACGCGTATAGTAGTGTGCGTTCCACTCGTTCTTAGTGGAACGCACAACCCGAAACTAACGGGTCTCTCCCCATATCTGTGATAATGGTCCATTTTTGTGTTATAACGTGAGGAAAACATTAGTTTATAAATGAGGAGTAAAGTCATATAGAAATAAAAACAATATAATTGACGCGTACTGAGTGACGCGTACAGTAGTGTACGTTCCACTCATTCTTAGTGGAACGCATAACCCGGAACTAGCGGGTCTCTCTGACGTGAGGAAAACTTTAGTTTGTATATGAGGAGTAAAATCTTATAAAAATAAAAAACAATATAATTGTTAAAAATATACTTCAATGGAATTAATGGTGAAATATAATATTCCCATGTATTTTTATGAACCCTTATACAAGAATTTTATAACGGATTGGGTGAAGGGAAATTTTATTAAGAGGGCCTCTCTTTCACTGAACCTATCAATAGTGTAAATAAAACATATGCATGCTGATATTTGCATATATTTTGTACATTCCTATATTATACCTAGTTGGATGGTACCAGGTTAGGTGAAGGGAAACCCTCTATTAAGAGGGCCTCTCTTTAATACGACCTATTAATAGTGTAAATACAATCTATGTTAGCTGATACTTACATCTATTTAATACATTACTTTACTGGACCTAGTTGGATGGTACCGGAGTGATTGGGAAAGGGAAATCCACTGTAGGAAGGACTTCTTTTTTATTTGATTTTCACAGAAACCATTTAATTTCAAAGTCCATAGATGTAAGTATCAGCTAACATAGATTGTATTTACACTATTAATAGGTCGTATTAAAGAGAGGCCCTCTTAATAGAGGGTTTCCCTTCACCTAACCTGGTACCATCCAACTAGGTATAATATAGGAATGTACAAAATATATGCAAATATCAGCATGCATATGTTTTATTTACACTATTGATAGGTTCAGTGAAAGAGAGGCCCTCTTAATAAAATTTCCCTTCACCCAATCCGTTATAAAATTCTTGTATAAGGGTTCATAAAAATACATGGGAATATTATATTTCACCATTAATTCCATTGAAGTATATTTTTAACAATTATATTGTTTTTTATTTTTATAAGATTTTACTCCTCATATACAAACTAAAGTTTTCCTCACGTCAGAGAGACCCGCTAGTTCCGGGTTATGCGTTCCACTAAGAATGAGTGGAACGTACACTACTGTACGCGTCACTCAGTACGCGTCAATTATATTGTTTTTATTTCTATATGACTTTACTCCTCATTTATAAACTAATGTTTTCCTCACGTTATAACACAAAAATGGACCATTATCACAGATATGGGGAGAGACCCGTTAGTTTCGGGTTGTGCGTTCCACTAAGAACGAGTGGAACGCACACTACTATACGCGTCACTCATTACACTCCCCCTTCATGAATGTCCGCCACATCCGGAGGAAGTGCGTTCCACTAAAGACGAGTGGAACGCACAGTACTTCCGGAAACACAGGCCGCGGACCATCAACTAGTGAGTGCGTTCCACCGTGAACGAGTGGAACGCACATCACTTCCGGCAGTACGCGAGGCGGATCATCGATCAGTGAGTGCGTTCCACTGTGAACGAGTGGAACGCACATCACTTCCGGCAGCGCGTAATGCGGACCATCTATCGGCAAAACATACTGGGAACCATCTCCTGTTCCCTCATTTACTTCCGGCGGAAATGGTGCGTTCCACCACGGACAGGTGGAACGCACAGCGTAATAAATGTACAAATATAATAAGAAACACTATCTATTAGTACAAGGAATGTCCCTAAATGTTATCAGACACTCATTAGTTACAGAATCTGAAGGTTTTCTCCTATGGAATATGTGTTTTAATATATTGATTTTAATTGTGACTGACCACACCCACATTATGACTGTTTCCTGTTCTGGGGTATAAGTAGAAGTACAGTTGCCCTCATAACACACCTTGAAAAAGACCTCCCGGTCGAAACGCGTTGGTGTGGGGGCCATTTACTACCTACAAACTATCCAGACCATTATTGACTGAGGTGAGATAATCCGGATCTATTTCATCTCTTGTTTGATGGTGGGAAAAACATCTTCTGGTTGTTTTGTAAGGAGTCTTGTTGCCCTATTGCTGCTATTTTACTGTTTACATTTAATAAAATACTTTTATCAAACTTCCACTCCTGATATATATCTCATTATACCGAGATTGGAAGTACTTGGGAGTGGTGATCCACTTCATGGGATGAGACTGAAAAAGAAACCGCTACGTGCGTGAAAACATCATTGAAGATTGTAAGTGGGGTACGTTTACCCTCTACTCTCCTATACCTGTTTTAATCTGTCTGAAGTTTGGATTACGTATAAAAGATACCTTTATGGGTGTACTTAACATTTTTGGAGTGTGAGTACGGTACGCCAGTTTATTTCCACTGGTTACCTGTATAATTAATTGGATAAAATCAATTAAGATATATTCAGTAATTGGGACACTTTTTTCCCCCGGTATCTCCCATGCTGTGACACCATTTGGTGAGAATTTGAAAGAACACACAGAACAAACCATCCAGCTGGGTGAAATCTTGGGTCCACAAAGAAACCTTTATACGTGTGAAATTCTCCGTACTATACGTGAGTACGGTACGAACCATCTAATTGAACTATACAACCTAGAATCCCCTGAAATTTAAGACACCCTACAAAATATTGCTCTTTCTCACTGTTTTTGAGGGTCACTTGGCGGAATTGAAGGGGATCGATTGGAAATAGAAAAGGAAGAGAAAGAAGTAGAAGATTGAATAACACCTCCCTCATCACTATCTAAACAGACATTGCTTCAAAAACTTTTTGACTATTTTATGAATCCTTCTTAGCAGTGCGCAGTTGTGTTAGTTCCCTTTGTTTGTTCATGGTTACGGTATATGGTGTTGAGTGACACCAGGGTTCTATATAACTGCAGCCGCCGTGAGCGCAGTGGTTTACTATTCTTGTAATTTCTGCAATATATATATATGTATGTATATATAATATCACTAGTACTGCAGCCGGACAGGTAGATAATATATTTATTAGGTAATGATGACTGATGACGGACCTGCTGGACACTGTCAGCTCAGCAGCACCGCAGACTGCTACAGTAAGCTAATATACTATAGTAGTATGTACAAAGAAGAAAGAAAAAAAAAAACCACGGGTAGGTGGTATACAATTATGAATGGACTGCCGAGTGCCGACACAGAGGTAGCTACAGCCGTGGACTAACGTACTGTGTCTGCTGCTAATATAGACTGGATGATTGATAATGAGATGAAATCAATATATATATGTATGTATATATAATATCACTAGTACTGCAGCCGGACAGGTAGATAATATATTTATTAGGTAATGATGACTGATGACGGACCTGCTGGACACTGTCAGCTCAGCAGCACCGCAGACTGCTACAGTAAGCTACTATACTCTATAGTATGTACAAAGAAGAAAGAAAAAAAAAAAACACGGGTAGGTGGTATACAATTATGGATGGACTGCCGAGTGCCGACACAGAGGTAGCTACAGCCGTGGACTAACGTACTGTGTCTGCTGCTAATATAGAGTCTAGACTGGATGATAAATTATTGATAATGAGATGAAATCAATATAATATCACTAGTACTGCAGCCGGACAGGTACTATATATATTTATTATGTAATGACTGATGACGGACCTGCTGGACACTGTCAGGTCAGCACAGCACCGCAGACTGCTACAGTAAGCTACTATAGTAGTATGTATAAAGAAGAATGAAAAAAAAAAAACCACGGGTAGGTGGTATACAATATTATATATATATATATATATATATATATATATTATATACAATTATATATATATATATATATTAAACTGGTGGTGATTGATTATTAAACTGGTGGTCACTTCAGGTCACGTTGCAACTTGCAACTAGTACTCCGAGGCCTAAGCAGACAATCACAAAATATATTATTATACTGGTGGTCAGTGTGGTCACAACAATGGCAGTGTGGCACTGACTCTGGCAGCAAAAGTGTGTACTGTGACTGTACGTTATATGTACTCCTGAGACCTGCTCTCAGACTCTAACTGCTCCCCACTGTCAGTGTCTCCCCCACAAGTCAGATAATACACTTACAGTCACACTATCTATTATCTAATCTAGTATAAATATCACTTCAGCAAGTAGTATAGTAGTATACAGTATAGTAGTACTCCTCCTAATAATGCTCCCCAAAATACTGTGTCTCTCTCTTCTCTAAACGGAGAGGACGCCAGCCACGTCCTCTCCCTATGACTCTCAATGCACGTGTGAAAATGGCGGCGACGCGCGGCTCCTTATATAGAATCCGAGTCTCGCGATAGAATCCGAGCCTCGCGAGAATCCGACAGCGTGATGATGACGTTCGGGCGCGCTCGGGTTAGCCGAGCAAGGCGGGAAGATCCGAGCCTGCTCGGACCCGTGTAAAAAACCTGAAGTTCGGGCGGGTTCGGATTCAGAGGAACCGAACCCGCTCATCTCTACTATACTATAGTAGTATGTACAAAGAAGAAAGAAAAAAAAAAACCACGGGTAGGTGGTATACAATTATGGATGGACTGCCGAGTGCCGACACAGAGGTAGCTACAGCCGTGGACTACCGTACTGTGTCTGCTGCTAATATAGACTGGATGATAATGAGATGAAATCAATATATATATATGTATGTATATATAATATCACTAGTACTGCAGCCGGACAGGTAGATAATATATTTATTAGGTAATGATGACTGATGACGGACCTGCTGGACACTGTCAGCTCAGCAGCACCGCACCGCAGACTGCTACAGTAAGCTACTATACTATAGTAGTATGTACAAAGAAGAAAGAAAAAAAAAACCACGGGTAGGTGGTATACAATTATGGATGGACTGCCGAGTAACGACACAGAGGTAGCTACAGCCGTGGACTACCGTACTGTGTCTGCTGCTAATATAGACTGGATGATAATGAGATGAAATCAATATATATATATATGTATGTATATATAATATCACTAGTACTGCAGCCGGACAGGTAGATAATATATTTATTAGGTAATGATGACTGATGACGGACCTGCTGGACACTGTCAGCTCAGCAGCACCGCAGACTGCTACAGTAAGCTACTATACTATAGTAGTATGTACAAAGAAGAAAGAAAAAAAAAAACCACGGGTAGGTGGTATACAATTATGGATGGACTGCCGAGTGCCGACACAGAGGTAGCTACAGCCGTGGACTAACGTACTGTGTCTGCTGCTAATATAGACTGGATGATTGATAATGAGATGAAATCAATATATATATGTATGTATATATAATATCACTAGTACTGCAGCCGGACAGGTAGATAATATATTTATTAGGTAATGATGACTGATGACGGACCTGCTGGACACTGTCAGCTCAGCAGCACCGCAGACTGCTACAGTAAGCTACTATACTATAGTAGTATGTACAAAGAAGAAAGAAAAAAAAAAAAACCACGGGTAGGTGGTATACAATTATGGATGGACTGCCGAGTGCCGACACAGAGGTAGCTACAGCCGTGGACTAACGTACTGTGTCTGCTGCTAATATAGACTGGATGATTGATAATGAGATGAAATCAATATATATATGTATGTATATATAATATCACTAGTACTGCAGCCGGACAGGTAGATAATATATTTATTAGGTAATGATGACTGATGACGGACCTGCTGGACACTGTCAGCTCAGCAGCACCGCAGACTGCTACAGTAAGCTACTATACTATAGTAGTATGTACAAAGAAGAAAGAAAAAAAAAAACCACGGGTAGGTGGTATACAATTATGGATGGACTGCCGAGTGCCGACACAGAGGTAGCTACAGCCGTGGACTAACGTACTGTGTCTGCTGCTAATATAGAGTCTAGACTGGATGATAAATTATTGATAATGAGATGAAATCAATATAATATCACTAGTACTGCAGCCGGACAGGTACTATATATATTTATTATGTAATGACTGATGACGGACCTGCTGGACACTGTCAGGTCAGCACAGCACCGCAGACTGCTACAGTAAGCTACTATAGTAGTATGTATAAAGAAGAATGAAAAAAAAAACACGGGTAGGTGGTATACAATATTATATATATATATATATTATATACAATTATATATATATATATATATATATATATTAAACTGGTGGTGATTGATTATTAAACTGGTGGTCACTTCAGGTCACGTTGCAACTTGCAACTAGTACTCCAAGGCCTAAGCAGACAATCACAAAATATATTATTATACTGGTGGTCAGTGTGGTCACAACAATGGCAGTGTGGCACTGACTCTGGCAGCAAAAGTGTGCACTGTACGTTATATGTACTCCTGAGTCCTGCTCTCAGACTCTAACTGCTCCCCACTGTCAGTGTCTCCCCCACAAGTCAGATAATACACTTACAGTCACACTATCTAATCTATAAATATCACTTCAGCAAGTAGTATAGTAGTATACAGTATAGTAGTACTCCTCCTAATAATGCTCCCCAAAATACTGTGTCTCTCTCTTCTCTAAACGGAGAGGACGCCAGCCACGTCCTCTCCCTATGACTCTCAATGCACGTGTGAAAATGGCGGCGACGCGCGGCTCCTTATATAGAATCCGAGTCTCGCGATAGAATCCGAGCCTCGCGAGAATCCGACAGCGTGATGATGACGTTCGGGCGCGCTCGGGTTAGCCGAGCAAGGCGGGAAGATCTGAGCCTGCTCGGACCCGTGTAAAAAAACCTGAAGTTCGGGCGGGTTCGGATTCAGAGGAACCGAACCCGCTCATCTCTAATTATAACTGGATACTGTTTTTGTTGGTCACATAATCCTCATTTTGTCATCACTGCCAGCACTCTAATATTAAAACTAGGCCTCTTGACCTTGAATGCTTCTTTTTTTTTTTTGGATACCACCCCTTGAGCCTTACGTCTTCTTCCTTCTAATCTGTGAGGTTCCCTCAACTCTCCTGTCAGGCTCTCCAACCGATCTGGAGCATCTAGTTATATATCTGCTCAAAAAGGTGAGCAGAGGATATGGCAAAGTCTTCACTCACCAGGAAGAGTCCTAATTGGGCTACTGCTGTAAATTATTAAGTCATTGCAGTGCTCACTGGAAATTGCAGCAAAAGTGCCAACTGCCAAGGCCAGATCATCTCTGCTTTCTACCCAGTACTGACCAGAAAGGTTGCCAGTCAACCTTCTTCATGGGCAGTCATCCACCGTAACATAAGAGAGTGGGAAACCCTGCTCGCAAAAGTTTACCAACTAAGGAGCGGAATCTTGCCCATTTTGGCTTACAGATTGATTCATTTATAGAGACACACTTACCTACTTACCTGAAATCACTTATCTTTAAATTAGCAAATTCAGAATATCATCTTTATTTTATATCTGGATACTGTTCTTGTCTGTAGCGCTTACATAATCCTCATTTTGTCATCACATCTTGCACTTCAATACCAATACAAAGTCTACAGCTGGCTGTTTTAATTCCTGCTGTTGCCTCTTCAGATGTAACATGTGCAGAGAGAGTTAGATTTGGGTGGGGTGTGTTCAAACTGAAATCTAAATTGCAATGTAAAAATTAGAGATGAGCGGGTTCGGATTTACTCGGATCTTAACGCCAGAATTATCGCAAGTTCTTTTTTTCTGGATTTTTCTTATTGGCCAACCAAAACACGTGACGTCCGTGAGCCAGTAAGGAGATTCGGGTAAATCCGAGTAAAACTGAACCCGCTCATCTCTAGTAAAAAATAAAGCAGACAGTATTTACCATGCACAGAATCAATATAGCCCACCCAAATCTAGCTCTCTCTGCACGTTACATCTGTCCCACCTGCAGTGCACATGGTTTTGCCCATTAGCTAACAAATTTGCTGCTGCGATCAGGTCTGAATTAGGCCCTAAGCACTATAGTATCATGATTATATTATGACTGGATACCATTATTATCTGTAGAGCTCACACAATCCTCATTTTGTCATTGCAGCTTGCACTCCAATACCAATACAAGGTTCACAGCAAGCTGCATTGCCTCCGGCTTCTGCCTCTTCATCTTGCCATCTTTTTTTTTCTTCATACCACCTCTTGCCTCTTATGTCTTCCTCCTACTAATCTGTGATGTTCCCTTCCAAGTCCAATGTCAGACTCTCCAACCCATCTGGAGCAGCTATTTATATATTTGCGCAAAAAGATGAGCTGATGATATGGCAAGGCCCAATTCACTCACCAGGGAGAGTCCTAATTGGACTATTGCAGTGAGTTAATTATTAAGTCATTGCAGTGCTCAGGCCCACCATCAGGGGAGTGATGGGGGCACAGCTGTCCTGGGCCCGGCCTCTCATGGGTTGCAGGCAGTGAGGCAGCTCATTACAGGGAATCCGAGATATGAGGGACCAGATATTGATTTTTTTATGATTTTGCTTGAGTTTACACTTACTCATAATTTCTTTATCTTTGATGATAGATTTTACAGACAGCGAACGGGGTGTGCCATGGGATCTCCTGTGGCACCCTCGTTCGCAAATGCGTATATGTGGGATGTTGAAAAGACTGTATTTTTTGCAGATCCTCTAGTAGCTGAGCGGTTATTTATTTATTTTCGTTATATTGATGATTTGCTCCTTTTTTGGAGAGGAGAGGCTCAGGAGCTCAGCAAATTGGTGTCTTCCCACAACTCCACGAGCAGTCCCATCAAATTAACGTTGGTATGCCATAATTCTGAGATCTGTTTTTTGGACATCAGGATTAGGATTCAGGGGGGTAAGATTATAACTGGTTTGTATAAAAAAAACCACTGATCGTAACACCATTTTAAGATATGACAGCTTTCACCCCCCTGCCACGGTTAGGGGCCTTCCATACTCGCAATTCCTGCGAGTCTGTAGACTTAACAATGAGGAATCTGAAAGAGTAAAACAACTTGATGAGATGGAACAGAGGTTCCGACAAAGAGGGTATCCTAGAAAATTGTTGGCTGGGCAAGAAAGAAAGCACAGGAACAAAACAGAGAAACACTCTTGCAGGCCCATCGCTTAAGGGAAAAACCTGGGGTTATCCCATGGGTGAATGAATACAACGTGAAAAGTGATCTTGTTAGTAAGAAAGTAAAATCCTTGTGGCCCCTTGTGTCTACTGACCCAGAACTGAAAGTGTTTCACGATAAACGGCTAATGCCAAGTTACACGAGAGGTAGAAGTATTAGGGACGTAGTGGTGAAGACAGATTTGTCTAAGTTAAAGAACATTCCCACTAATTTTTTGACACGAAAAAACGGTTGTTATAAATGTACAGGATGTACAACCTGTTCACATATGTCCCCAGGGGATAATATCCCCCATCCCTTTAGCGGTAAAAAAATTCCGATAAAATGGCCGCTAACATGTAGCTCGAAATTTGTAGTATATGCCATAATTTGTCCTTGTGGGCGGTACTACATCGGCAAGACTGAATGCCAGTTTAAGGTCAGGATGGCGCAACACAGGCAAGCCATTAGGAACGCCCTGGCATCGGGTAGTGGGGAGCAGCCTGTGGCACACCACTTTGTGGAATTCAAGCATGGCATGGCTACGTTCAAGCATAGAATCATAGATCATGTTCCAGCTTCACAGCGAGGTGGCAATAGGGGCAAACAACTCCTACAGTTGGAATCTATGTGGATTCATAGATTAAATACTTTAAAACCAGGGGGTTTAAATGAAAGCCTTGGTCTGATTAATTTTCTATGAAGGCAATGATAGAGAGGTATGGGTTATTTATATGTATCATAAAACAATGGTTGGAAAGCTTGTAGTAATGATAAGTTTAGTAAGCTGTTGCTAAAAGATTTAATTATAGTGGAGTTGATGATGGCCTGGGAGTACAATATAGGCTGCCTGTGAATTTATTTTTTATTTTTTATTTTTTAATTTGGGTTGCACTATCATGTGACACTGTTGCTATTTTGCTTTATTATGTATGGAGTCATTTTGTATTGATCTGTAAGACATGGGGGCTATCAGGTTTGATCGTTCATTTATATGTATGTACGTAATTCCCGGATTGGGATCATATGAAATAGATGGTTCACTGTATCACTGTATGGGTTTTAGTCCGTGATCATATGTATTTTTTAATTCTTCTATGTCCCTAGTGGACCTGATGCACTAAGTACACTGTACGATCGAGCCCGCTAACCTTTTCTATGTTTATTGTTTCCAGGGTCCCCATGGTAACGCGGCCGGGCCGAGCGCCGTGACGTCACTTCCGCATCATGTGGTATGCATCATGTGGTGCGCTGTGGACGCCGGGCTGAGAGCGCGGGAGACGCGGCCGTGGAAGACGCTGGCGGGGAAACTGATCAGGGGGGGTAAGTCTATTGCTATAAATTTGTCTGTTAATCACTGTACACTTGTCCTGAAGACAGGGAGGTGGTCCCCGAAACGTTGGCCGTACTGAATACACTTTATTGAATGTTTTCACAAGTCTTCTGAGTGCTGCCTCGTATTTTTCATCATTGTTCATACAAGGGTTCTTCCCTGAGGAGGGCACCGGAAGCAAGGTACACCCAATTGGGGAGGCCAGGAGTGCCGGAGTGCTCTGTATATATATATATATATATATATATATATATATATATAATAAATAGATATATATTTTATATATATATATATATATATATATTATATATATAATATATATATTATATATATATATATATATATATATTTATATATATATATATATATATATAACATTTTATAGGGGTTTCTTTTCTTTTTTTGGGTGGGGGGTGTTAGGCTGCCTATTTTTCAGTCCCGGGCACCACAATTTCTGATGGCAGCTCTGGCAGTGCTCACTGGTAAATGCAGCAAATGCACCACCTGTCAAAACTGGAACATCTCAGCTTTCAGCCCATCCACATTAACATTAGGAGATGGGGCACCAAGCTCGCAAAAGTTTATAAACTAAGGAGAGGAATCTTGTCCAGTTTGGCTTACAACTTGATTCATGTACACATTTGCCTGTTTTTCATTTACCTGAAATCACTTACCTTTAATTTATCAACTACAGAATATCATCTTTATATTATAACTGGATACTGTTCTTATCTGTAGAGCTCACATAATCCTCATTTTGCCATCACAGCTTGCACTCCAATACCAATACAAGGTCTATAACTGGCTGTTTTAATTCCTGTTGTTGACTCTTTATCTTGTGTTCTCCAACACATCTGGAGACGCTGTTTATATATCTGCCCAAAAAGGTGAGATGATGATGTGGCAAGGCACAATTCACTCAACAGGGAGAGTCCTAATTGGGCTATTTCAGAGCTCACTGGAAAATGCAGCAAATGCGACACCTGCCAAGGCTGGAACATCTCTACTTTGTGCTGAATGCTGACCAGGTAAGTCTCCACGCTACTCTCATCATGGACAGTCATCCACATTAACATAAGGGGGAGGGGAACCCTGCTTGCAGGAGTTTCCAATCTAAGGAAAGGAATATTGCCCATTTTGGCTTACAACTTGATTAATATATAGAGACATGCCTTCCTACTTGTCATTTACCTGAAATCACTTACCATTAAATTAGCAAGTTCAGAATATCATCTTTATATTATAACCTGATATCGTTCTTGTCTGTAGAGAGCATATAATCCTCATTTTGTCATCAGAGCTTGCACTCAAATAACAATACACGGTCCACAGCTGGCTGTTTTGCTTCCTGCTGCTGCCTCTTGATCTTGCCCTCTTCCATTTTCTTCACACCACCTCTTGACCCTTTTGTCTTCTTCCTTCAACTCTGTCAGGCTCTCCAACACACCTATTTTTATCAAAAAAAAAAAAACCAAGTGGCGCTTAACAATCATATAGTATAAAATATTTAATAAAAATACACATTAAATACAATGCAACAACCTCCCGGGGGTGTAAGACAATTATTAAAACATCACAATAATGTTGTACAGCAGTATGATAAATCAAAGCACCTGATATTTGGTTAGAATACAGGTTGAAAACGTGAAAAATAGCCACTGTTGACACAAGAGTCTCGGGATTACACAAAAAACAATATGTACACACTTGAAGGTGCAGCTGCAGAATAATTTCCAACTGTGTAGCTCACAGTGGCATGCCCACAGGGTAGTACCCGTGACCCGGGTTGGAGTAGGTTTGTTCAACAGATATTAGCAATGTAGACAGATAGTTAAAAAAAATATAGAAATAAAAATAAAAATAAGGTAAATGAACCTGTTACCGCTGGGCAGGAGCTTTCGATTCCTGCTCCCTGGTGTTGTCCCGTTAGCCAGGGAGATGATGTACACCAGAGCCTCAGCGGGATAAAGCAGTGTTGTAATACGTGGGAGACTTGATTCGGGCGTCCTCACCGAGACGCTACTGCATGCGGGAGCTCCGTGTCCCCTTTCACATAGGTCGTTTGCCGATGGAGCCGGAGTGGTAGGGGCCCGGCCAGAAGCACCGATCAGCAGCCCGTCTGACGCTCGTGTCACCCGTCAGCGTGGTAGCGGCTGTGGCTGAGAGCCGCGCGGGGTTGAAGCTGCGGGCTGGGGCGCTTATGCTGCAGCCGTCGGTCTGGTTTCCCGTGCACGGCTCAGATGGAGATGGGAGTACACAGCGGTACCGGTCCTCATGAAATTTCCTGTATTCCTTAACGCGTTTCAACGCCAGCAGGGCGTCTTCCTCAAAAGGCAGGTATTACACCTATTTTTATGTCTGTTCAAAAACGGTGAGCTGATGATGTGGCAAGCCCCAATTCACTCATCAGGAAGAGTCCTAACTGGGTTATGGCAATGACTTAGCACTCAAAATGTATCAAATTATCAAATGCACCACCTGCCAAGATTGGGATATCTCTGCTTTCTATCCAACGCCGACCAAGTAAGTTGTAAGTCTACTCTCTTTATGGGCAGCCATCCACATTAACATAAGATGGTGGCTAACCCTGCTCGTAAAAGTTTCCAAGGAGTGAAATTTTGCCTATTTTGGCTAACAACTTTATAGAGACACACTGGTCTGCTTGTCACTTAAATAAAATCACTTACCTTTAAATTAGCAACTAAGGACCTAATTCAGACCTGATCGCAGCAGCAGATTTGTTAGCTAATGGGCAAAACCATGGGGGTCATTCCGAGTTGTTCGCTCGTTGCCGATTTTCGTTATACTGCGATTAGTCGCTTACTGCGCATGCGCAAGGTTCGCAGAGCGCATGCGCTTAGTTATTTTACACAAAAGTTAGGTATTTTACTCACGGCATAACAAAGCTTTTTCATCACTGTGTTGATCGTAATGTGATTGACAGGAAGTGGGTGTTTCTGGGCGGAAACTGGCCGTTTTATGGGAGTGTGCGGAAAAACGCAGGCGTTCGAGTTGCAAAACGCAGGAGTGGCTGGAGAAATGGGGGAGTGGTTGGGCAAACGCTGGGTGTGTTTGTGACGTCAAACCAGGAACGAAAAGGACTGAGCTGGTCGCAATGGCTGAGTAAGTCTGGAGCCACTCAGAAACTGCTAAGAAATTTCTATTCGCAATTCTGCTAATCTTTCGTTCGCACTTCTGCTATGCTAAGATACACTCCCAGAGGGCGGCGGCTTAGCGTGTACAAAGCTGCTAAAAGCAGCTAGCGAGCGAACAACTCGGAATCACCCCCCATGTGCACTGCAGGTGGGGCAGATGTAATATGTGCAGAGAGAGTTAGATTTGGGTGGGGTGTGTTCAAACTGAAATCTAAATTGCAATGTAAAAATAAAGCAGACAGTATTTACCCTGCACAGAATCAATATAACCCACCCAAATCTAACGCTCTCTGCACATGTTACATCTGTCCCACCTGCAGTGCACATGGTTTTGCCCATTAGCTATCAAATTTGCTGCTGCGATCAGGTCTGAATTAGGCCCTAAGTACTATAGCAGGGGTGGCCAAACAGATGACCAGTTGATCGCGACCTGCCGCCCATCCACACGAGGCGAGGAGAGCGCAGTGTGCGCCTCTCCTGCCTGCCGTCCTGCCCCTCAGTCTGGTCTCCGGCAGTGACGGCGGAGTGTATAGCTCAAATCAGGTGCCGGTTCATTAGCCAATCAGAGCTCGCGGACCGGCGCCTGATTTGAGCTATACACGCTGCCGTCACCGCCGGAGACCAGACTGAGGGGCAGGGCGGCAGGCAGGAGAGGCGCGCGCTGAACTCTCCACACAGCAGCAAAACGGTGAGCAGTTCTATGGGGGCATATCTGGCACTGTGGGCGCATATCTTGCACTGTAGGCAGATGGCACTGTGGGGGGCATATCTGTATCTGGCACTGTGGGGTCATATTTGGCACTGTGGGGGCATATGTAGCACTGTGGGCACATGGTACCGTGGGGGCAAATTTGTATCTAGCACTGTGGGGTCATATGTGGCACTGTGGGGGCATATCTAGCACTGTGGGCACATTGCACTGTGGGGCATATCTAGCACTGTGGGCACATGGCACTGTTGGGGCATATCTGTATCTGGCATTCTGGGGTCATATATGACACTGTGGGGGCATATCTAGCGCTGTGGGCACATGGCACTGTGGGGGCATATCTGGCACTGTGGGGGCATATCTGGCACTGTGGGCACATGGCACTGTGGGGGCATATCTGTATCTGGCACTGTGGGGTCATATGTGGCACTGTGGGGGCATATCTAGCACTGTGGGCACATGGCACTGTGGGGGCATATGTGTATGTGGCACTGTGGGGGCATAACTGGCACTGTGGGGGCATATCTGGCACTATGGGGCATGTGTGTATCTGGCACTGTGGGGGCATATGTGTTTGAGGTTTGAGGCCAATGTGTTATTTCGTGCAAGACGGTCATTACACCCTGTGCAGCAAGGCTATGTCCCTATTTTTGTTAAGCCACGCCCACTTTTTGTTATACCACGCCCCTTTTTGGCATGCGCGCTATTATCCCACCTAGGTAGATCACAAAATCTTTTCAGCTTTCAAAGTAGATCACCGACTCCAAAAGTCTGCCCACCCCTGTACTATAGTATCATGATTATATTATGACTGGATACCATTATTATCTGTATAGCTCACACAATCCTCATTTTGTCATTGCAGCTTGCACTCCAATACCAATACAAGGGGGTTTATTTTCTAAAGTCCCGATTTTGTCCGATTTTTATTATTTTTTTCTAAGTGTCAACACGGGAATTTACTAAGCACAAATTTCGGCAGTGTTTGGGCTATTCGTAATGGTTTTCACGGCAGAGATCAGAAATACGAATGAATAGACCATCGGTCAAAAGCGCCTGTTTGTTCATACAACACGGGAATTTACTATTCATTCGTATTTGGGTGTTTGTCTCTGAATGGTCAATTGCGGTTGTATTTTTTTGCGATTCGTTAAAAAAAGCAGCAAAAAAAGAGACCTGCTTTTTCCTGGCGTGTTTGGATAGTCATGCACGGATCAGTGAGATCCGTGCATGCTTATCTGTGGGAATGGGTCTGTTTAGGTTAAAAATGGCAAAAAAAAAAATGTGTGGGGTCCCCTTTCCTATGCGTAACCAGCCTCGGGCTCTTTGAGCCGGACCTGGTTGTAAAAATACAGGGAAAAAATTGTGTAGGGTTCCCCCATATTTAAACAACCAGCACCGGGCTCTGCGTCCAGTCCTGGTTCAAAAAATATGGGGGACAAAACACGTAGGGGTCCCCCGTATTTTTTAGACCAGCACTGGGCTCCACTAGCCAGAGAGATAATGCCACAGCTGGGGGACACTTTTGTACTGGTCCCTGCGGCCGTGGCATTACCTCCCCAACTAGTCACCCCTGGCTGGGGTACCCTGGAGGAGTGGTGACCCCTTAAATCAAGGGGTCTCCCCCCTCCAGCCACCCAAAGACCAGGGGTGAAGCCCCAGGCTGTCCCCTCCCCATACGTGGGCGGTGGATGGGAGGCTGATAGCCATAGCGTACAAATAAAGAATATTGTTCTTTGTAGAAGAACTACAAGTCCCAGCAAGCCTCCCCGCAAGCTGGTACTTGGAGAACCACAAGTACCAGCATGCGGGAAAATAATGGGCCCGCTGGTACCTGTAGTTCTACTACAAAAAAAATACCCCAAAAAATACACAAGACACACACCGTGATAGTATAACTTTAATTTACATACATGCACACTTACACACACATACTTACCTACCTATGTTGACACGGAGCACCTCGATCCTCTTGTCCAGTAGAATCCAGGGGGTACCTGAAAATAAAAATTATACTTACAAACAATCCGATGTAGATCTGTCCTCTTCTTTAAGTTTGTAATCCACGTACTTGTAGAAAAAAAAAATCAAGAACCCGGTCCACGCACTGAAAGGGGTTCCATGTTTACACATGGAACCCCTTTCCCCGACTGGCGGGACCCCCTGTGACTCCTGTCAGTGAAGGTCCCGCCAGCTAATCAGGGAGCACCACGTCATGGCACTCTCCTGATTGGCTGTGCGCTCCTGCACTGTCAATCATGAGGAGCCCACTGGTTACAATGTAGCGTAGCGGTGCCCCATTGTAACCAATTATGGGAACTTTGCGGTCAACCGCGAAGTTATTTGGGGTCACCCACAAGAGTGACCCCAATTAACTTTGTGGTTAACCGCAGACCGCAAAGTTCCCATAATTGGTTACAATGGGGCGCCGCTACGCTACATTGTAACCAGTGGGCTCCTAATGATTGACAGTGCAGGAGCGCACAGCCAATCAGGAGAGTGCCATGACGTGGCGCTCCCTGATTGGCTGGCGGGACCTTCACTGACAGGAGTCACAGGGGGTCCCGCCACAGGAGTGACCCCAATTAACTTTGCGGTCAACCGCAGACCGCAAAGTTCCCATCATTGGTTACAATGGAGCGCCGCTACGCTACATTGTAACCAGTGCGCTCCTCATGATTGACAGTGCAGGAGCGCACAGCCAATCAGGAGAGTGCCATGAGTTGGCGCTCCCTGATTGGCTGGCGGGACCTTCACTGACAGGAGTCACGGGGAAAGGGATTCCATGTGTAAACATGGAACCCCTTTCAGTGCGTGGACCGGGTTCTTCGTTTTTTTTTTCTACATACGTGGATTACAAACTTGAAGTAGAGGACAGATCTACACAGGATTGTTTGTAAGTATAATTTTTATTTTCAGGTACCCCGTGGATTCTACTGGACAAGAGGACCGAGGTGCTCCGTGTCAACATAGGTAAGTATGTGTGTGTGTAAGTGTGCATGTATGCAGGGGCGTCGGAATGGGGGGGGGCAAGGGGGCAGCTCGCTCCCCCCAAACATGAGAGAGGCGCCATCCCCCCGGATCAATCCCCTGTCTGTGCATGCCACCACCAGCTGCAGCGGAGCCCTCTGTGTACCTGTCAGCAAAGTCAGCAAAGCAGGGAGGCGCTCTCCCCGCTCTGCAACTCTGCTGTATTCCGCAGCTGCCGCTAGATGCTGACAGCGCCGCTGCCTGTCATACCATTTGACAGGCGCTGCACCTGTCAAATGGTATGACAGGCAGAGGCGCTGTCAGCATCTAGCATGGCTTCCCAGCCCCAGTAGTGTCCCGGGTCAGGCCGACAATCTATATGCGCTAGCCGCGGTGGGAGAGAAGGCGGGCGCACAGTGGGTGCAGTGCAGTCAGTGATGATTGGCGCACTCCGCGGGACGCCGCCAGCCGAGCCAAGCCTCCTGCCCTCCAAGCTGCTGCGGCCGCCGCGTATCGTATGACATACAGTATTCATGACTTTACACTCCGAATCCAGCTGTGACATGTTGATGCCACACTGCACGTCTGCCCCGCCAGCGCTCTCCAACCGGCCGCGCTCCAATCCACTTGTGACCTGCCACTGCTACCACACTAACACCACAGGCCCAGCCCAGGTAACCAGTAAAGTGAAAATAGAGGTTTTTTTTTTAAAGAAAGCTTTACCTACATGGTACTGTACATATTTTTCTGCACTATCAATTGTCTTTTTAGGGTTATAAACCACTGAGAAATATTGTGGAACATAATAGTTTAATTAACATTTGTATAATTAATAGAATGCAATTTATGTAAATGTCATACGGTTCTACAAATTTAATGAGGCCATTTTACCTTCATCTACCAGGGATCCTGTTAAGGGAGTAATAACATTGGGCAATCTTTCCTTTCATAGCCTTACTGTAGCAGTTGTGTCTATGCCTAGAGCTCCTTCTGACAGTAATATGAGACACATTCAGTGGCGTCACTACCCAGCTGTCACCCGCCAAAGGTGACGCCAGAATGCCAGCTCCTTTTAAGTGACAGGAGCCGGTAGCACTTGGCTCCTGTCACAAGTGTAGGAGCCGGCACTGACAGTCTCTGAGGGGCAACCCAGCATCTTCGGTACGCTTGGAGTAATGAAAAGCGATAATACTCATACTGTGTGGCGTAATCTGAATTTCAGATCATACTGTGTGGCGTAATGCGAATTTCGGCTCATACTGTGTGGCGTAATGTGAATTTCGACTCATACTGTGTGGCGTAATGTGAATTTCGGCTCATACTGTGTGGCGTAATGTGAATTTCGACTCATACTGTGTGGCGTAATGTAAATTTCTGCTCATACTGTGTGGCGTAATGTGAATTTCGGCTCATACTGTGTGTCGTAATGTGAATTTCGGCTCATACTGCGTAGCGTAATGTGAATTTCAGCTCATACTGTGTGACAATGTGAATTTCGGATCATACTGTGTGGCGTAATGTGAATTTTGGCTCATATTGTGCGACATAATGGGAATTTCGGCTCATACTGGGTGACAATGTGAATTTCAGCTCATACTGTGTGGCGTAATGTGAATTTCGGCTCATACTGTGTGGCGTAATGTGAATTTCGGCTCATACTGTGTGACATACTGTAATATGAATTTCGGCTCATACTGTGTGACATAATATGAATTTCGGCTCATAATGTGTGACATAATATGAATTTCGGCTCATACTGTGTGACATAATGTGAATTTCGGCTCATACTGTGTGACGTAATGTGAATTTCGGCTCATACTGTGTGGCGTAATGTGAATTTCGGCTCATACTGTGTGACATACTGTAATATGAATTTCGGCTCATACTGTGTGACATAATATGAATTTCGGCTTATACTGTGTGACATAATATGAATTTTGGCTCATACTGTGTGACATAATGTGAATTTCGGCTCATAATGTGTGGCATAATGTGAATTTTAGCTCATACTGTGTGGCGTAATGTGAATTTCGGATCATACCATGTTGAGTAATGTGAATTTGGATAATACTGTGTGGCGCAATATAAATTTCTGCTCATACTGTGTGGCATAATATGCATTTTGACTCATACTGTGTGGCATAATATGCATTTTGACTCATACTGTGTGGCGTAATGTGAATAAGGGACACTACTGTCAGAAGCTGGTGAACATGGGGACGTGTGATAAATGTTGGTGTCCTGCGGAGGAGGAGTCTGATGGCATAGCAGAAGGCAGATGTGGCTCTGATGGCACATGTGTACATTTTAAACTTTAGTCGTATTATGTTAAAACTCAAAGTTTGGCCCCCTAAATCAACTTACTTTTTAGAGTGGCCCACTCAAAATAGGCTAGAGGTGCTGGCAGGTGCAAGGGGGGTGGGGGAGGGGAATGCATATGCACCTAGGCCCACCACTCTCTAGTTCCGCCACTGGGTCAGGGATAGGTTGGGGAAGTGTAAGCAGTGATAGGGTGCAGCGGCAGCTAGGACTCGGGGTTATGCAGTACTGGCCGGTGGTCGCACCATTATGTTCCATTTTAGTTCTCTCGGGTGTATTATATCTACTTTATTATTAGGAACTAGGGAGAAATTATATTATTTTTGAGAAAAAGGTAGTGGGAACCGCACAAGTCCAAATTCAAAATTGATATTAGCCTCTGAAAAACTGAATTATTATTGAATTGCTTCTGAATATAGCAACCGTATGTATATGAATAGTCTATCCTAGTACATATAATTGTTGCTTTCAGTGGTGCTCCCTAGAGTCAAAAAGTAATCTAGCAGAAAAACCAAAACAAAGAAGTGTTGGAAAGTAGACTCTTTTTTGGGAGCACTCTAATTCAGAGGGAGACGTTATAACATATTTAGTACTGGTAAAAGCATTTTTAATAGGTAGGTATTTAAAATAGCATTTTTAGGAGTATCTATGTGTGGACAAAAGGTTTCGCGAAAATATAAAGATAAATAATAAGTAATGGGTGATATCAATATCACAGTCTATAAAATGCCGGAAATTGATAGCTGTAGTACTTTGATTATATCATCATTGCACATTGTCTCTCATGTGCTGTATGACCATCATTTATTCTGCAGATATCCATTCTGGATTATTATAGATGCAAAGAATTAAATAATTGGTCATGTGGGACCGATTGCCAAATGGTACAAGTGTGAGTGACGTTATGTTTAGGGAGTCAATTTATTGCAGTACCAGGGTGTTCAGAGGTGGTCTCCCATCCTATTACTAACCCGGCCTTTCACTGCTTAGCTTCCAAGGTCAGAAGAGATTGGGCATCTCCAGTGAGGTATGACCGCAATTATTGAGCTCACCTTTTTCTGCTAGAAATTATATTATGCTATGTGATTTTGCTGAGAGAATGTAAAATAGTGCTAGACATGTACCTGGGCGGTGCTAGACACGTCCAAAAGGCGGTGCCAGACACACTCAAAAGATGGTGCTAAACATGCCCCTCCTGCCGTTCACCCCCTAATAAAATTAGCTGTGCACGCCCATGGAAAGGAGCTACATCCACGTCTAGCACTGCAGCCGTGCCTATTCACCGCCTGCTCCTGGTAAGTGTGGAAGTTGGGCACCTTTCAAGCTCAAAACAGGGGTGGGGGTGTTGTTGGGAATAGTGAGCACCTGCTGAATGTTTTCACACTAGACCACAAGGGAAAACAGAGTGGAAAATCTAAATTAACTGTGCTGATTTTAAAAGCAATTTAACAGGAATTCATAAAACAAATAACATTATATATATACAGGTTGAGTATCCCTTATCCAAATATCCGAAATACGGAATATTCTGAAATACAGACTTTTTTGAGTGAGAGTGAGATAGTGAAACTTTTGTTTTTTGATGGCTCAATGTACACAAACTTTGTTTAATACACACAGTTATTAAAAATATTGTATAAAATGACCTTCAGGCTTTGTGTATAAGGTGTATATGAAACATAAATGAATTGTGTGAATGTAGATACACTTTGTTTAATGCACAAAGTTATAAAAAATATTGGCTAAAATTACCTTCAGGCTGTGTGTATAAGGTGTATATGAAACATAAATGCATTCTGTGCTTAGACTTAGGTCCCATCACCATGATATATCATTATGGTATGCAATTATTCCAAAATACGGAAAAATCCGATATCCAAAATACCTCTGGTCCCGAGCATTTTGGATAAGGGATACTCAACCTATATATATATATATATATATATATATATATATATATATATAAAAAAACAGTATCAATATGAATAAGTATTTAATTAATAAAGGTAGGGGTTTGGGTGACAGGTAGGAGGTGTTTGGGATGTACCTGGCATAATGTGTTTAAGCAGCTCTACCTGGCATTACATGTATAAGGTGCTCGCTGTAGAGTAACGTGTAAAAGCGGATCTTCTGTGTGGTGTGACGTGTATAAGGGGCTCTACTGTGTGATGTTCTGTGTATAAGGGACTACTGTGCGCTTTACTGTGACTAACGGACGCCACTGTGTGTTGTAATGTCACTAGCGGACGCTACTGTGCACTGAAAAGTGATTAACGGATGCTACTGTGCACTGTAATGTGACTTACGAATGCTACTGTGCAGTGCAATGTGACTAATGGTCCAGCGGACGCTACTGTGCAGTACAATGTGACTTATGAATGCTACTGTGCACTGGAAAGTGATTAACGGATGCTTCTGTGCACAGTAATGTGACTAACGGATGCTACTGTGCAGTGTAATGTGAGTAACGGATGCCACTGTGTGCTGTAATGTGTGTAACGGACGCCACTGTGTGATGAAATGTGACTAACAGACGCTACTGTGTGGTGTAATGTCACTAACGGATGCTGCTGTGTTGTGTAGTGTCTTTAAAGGATGCTACTGTGCAGTGTAATGTGGCTAACGGGTACTACTGTGTGGTGTAATGTGAGTAATGGACACTACTGTGTGGTGTAATGTGAGTAATGGACGCTACTGTGTGGTGTAATGTGAGTAATGGACGCTACTGTGTGGTGTAATGTGAGTAATGGACACTACTGTGTGGTGTAATGTGAGTAATGGACGCTACTGTGTGGTGTAATGTGGCTAACGGGCACTACTGTGTGGTGTAATGTGAGTAATGGACGCTACTGTGCGGTGTAATGAGAGTAAAGGACATAGAGTTCCATACAGGTACAAGCGATCTGTCTAAGGTGGCCAGAAGTTAGGGGCGCCAAAGTGAGATTTTATCTTGCCCCCCCAACCAAAAAATGTTCTGACACCCCTGCATGTATGTAAATTAAAGTTATACTATCACGGTGTGTGTCTTGTGTATTTTTTGGGGTATTTTTTTTTTTAGTAGAACTACAGGTACCAGCGGGCCCGTTATTTTCCCGCATGCTGGTACTTGTGGTTCCCCAAGTACCAGCTTGCAGGGGAGGCTTGCTGGGACTTGTAGTTCTACAAAGAACAATATTCTTTATTTTTATGCTATGGCTATCAGCCTCCCATCCACCGCCCACGGATGGGGTGACAGCCTCGGGCTTCACCCCTGGTCCTTGGGTGGCTGGAGAGGGGGGACCCCTTGATTTAAGGGGTCCCCACTCCTCCAGGGTACCCCGGCCAGGGGTGACTAGTTGGGGAGGTAATGCCACTGCCGCAGGGACCAGTATAAAAGTGTCCCCTGGCTGTGGCATTATCTCTCTGGCTAGTGGAGCCCAGTGCTGGTTTAAAAAATACGGGGGACCCCTACGTGTTTTGTCCCCCGTATTTTTTGAACCAGGACCGGACGCAGAGCCCGGTGCTGGTTGTTTAAATATGGGGGAACCCTACACAATTTTCCCCCTGTATTTTTACAACCAGGACCGGCTCAAAGAGCCCGAGGCTGGTTACGCATAGGAGGGGGGACCCCACGCATATTTTTTTTTGCTTTTTAACCCTTTCATCACTTCATAGAATATACACAATGAAGCCCTGCACGGTTCTCACTGATCCGGCCGGGAGTCATTGTGTTATGTCAGGCAGTGTTTTACTAATCACTCCCGTAATACACTGCCCGACAATACGAATCACATCAACATCGGAAAATACGAAACTAGAAAACTCGGCAGCTTAGTAAATTACCGTAGATGGATTCAAAAAGTTGCCGTAAATTACGTCCGATAAAATTCGAGATCAAACTCCCTTAAAAATGGCACAAACACGAATATTAGTAAATAAACCCCAAGGTTCACAGCAAGCTGCATTGCTTCCTGCTTCTGCCTCTTCATCTTGCCATCTTTTTTTTTCTTCATACCACCTCTTGCCTCTTATGTCTTCTTCTTTTTAGTCTGTGATGTTCCCTCTCAACTCTGCTGTTACCCATCTGGAGCAGCTGTTTATATATCTACTCTCAAAAAGGTGATCTGATGATGTTGCAAGGCCAATTCACTCACCAGGGAGAGTCCTAATTGGGCTATTGCGATGACTTAATTATTATGTTGCCGCAGTGCTCACTGAAAAATGCAGCAAATGCACCATGGCCGAAACATCTCTGCTTTGTGCCTTACGCTGTCGCTCACCAGATAAGTTGACAGTCTACTCTCTTCACGGGCAGTCATGCACATTAACATAAGTGCGTGGTAAACCCTGCTCACATACGTTTACAAACTAAGGAGAGGAATCTTTATAGGAACACATTTGTCACTTATCTGAAATCACTGACATTTAAATAAGCAAGTTCAGAATATCAGCTTTGTATTATATCTGGATGCTATTATTCTCTGTAGAGGTCACATAATCCACATTTAGTCATCACAGCTTGCACTGCAATACCAATAGAAAGTCCACATCTGGCTGTTTTAATTCCTGCTGCTGACCTTTTCATCTTGCCATCTTTCTTTTTCTTCATACCACCACTTGCCTCTTGCGTTTTCTTCTATCTAATCTGTGATGTTTCCTCTTACCTCTGCTGAAAGGCTCTCGAATCCAGTTTGAGAAACTATTTGAAGTTGTGCTCAAAAAGGTGAGCTGATGATGTGGCAAGGCCCAAGTATCAGGGAGAGTCCTAATTGTGCTATTGTGGTAAGTAATTATTAAGTCACCATAGTGCTCACTGGAAAATGCAGTAAATAAACACGCCACCTGCCAAGGCTGGAACACCGTGGCTTTCTGCCCAGCGCTGACCAAGTATGTGACCAGTTTACCCTTTTCCTTGACAGTCATCTGTATTAACATAATGAGATGGGGAACCCTGCTCACATTTACAAACTAAGGCCAAACTTGCCCATTTTGACTTACATTGTGATTACCTATAGAGACTAGAGATGAGCGCCGGAAATTTTTCGGGTTTTGTGTTTTGGTTTTGGGTTCGGTTCCGCGGCCGTGTTTTGGGTTCGACCGCGTTTTGGCAAAACCTCACCGAATTTTTTTTGTCGGATTCGGGTGTGTTTTGGATTCAGGTTTTTTTTTTTTTTCAAAAAACCCTAAAAAACAGCTTAAATCATAGAATTTGGGGGTCATTTTGATCCCAAAGTATTATTAACCTCAAAAACCATAATTTCCACTCATTTTCAGTCTATTCTGAATACCTCACACCTCACAATATTATTTTTAGTCCTAAAATTTGCACCGAGGTCGCTGTGTGAGTAAGATAAGCGACCCTAGTGGCCGACACAAACACCGGGCCCATCTAGGAGTGGCACTGCAGTATCACGCAGGATGTCCCTTCCAAAAAACCCTCCCCAAACAGCACATGACGCAAAGAAAAAAAGAGGCGCAATGAGGTAGCTGTGTGAGTAAGATAAGCGACCCTAGTGACCGACACAAACACCGGGCCCATCTAGGAGTGGCACTGCAGTGTCACGCAGGATGTCCCTTCCAAAAAACCCTCCCCAAGCAGCACATGACGCAAAGAAAAAAAGAGGCGCAATGAGGTAGCTGACTGTGTGAGTAAGATAAGCGACCCTAGTGGCCGACACAAACACCGGGCCCATCTAGGAGTGGCACTGCAGTGTCACGCAGGATGTCCCTTCCAAAAAACCCTCCCCAAACAGCACATGACGCAAAGAAAAAAAGAGGCGCAATGAGGTAGCTGTGTGAGTAAGATAAGCGACCCTAGTGGCCGACACAAACACCGGGCCCATCTAGGAGTGGCACTGCAGTGTCACGCAGGATGTTCCTTCCAAAAAACCCTCCCCAAACAGCACATGACGCAAAGAAAAAAAGAGGCGCAATGAGGTAGCTGTGTGAGTAAGATAAGCGACCCTAGTGGCCGACACAAACACCGGGCCCATCTAGGAGTGTCACTGCAGTGTCACGCAGGATGTCCCTTCCAAAAAACCCTCCCCAAACAGCACATGACGCAAAGAAAAAAAGAGGCGCAATGAGGTAGCTGTGTGAGTAAGATAAGCGACCCTAGTGGCCGACACAAACACCGGGCCCATCTAGGAGAGTCACTGCAGTGTCACGCAGGATGTCCCTTCCAAAAAACCCTCCCCAAACAGCACATGACGCAAAGAAAAATTAAAGAAAAAAGAAGTGCAAGATGGAATTGTCCTTGGGCCCTCCCACCCACCCTTATGTTGTATAAACAGGACATGCACACTTTAACCAACCCATCATTTCAGTGACAGGGTCTGCCACACGACTGTGACTGATATGACGGGTTGGTTTGGACCCCCACCAAAAAAGAAGCAATTAATCTCTCCTTGCACAAACTGGCTCTACAGAGGCAAGATGTCCACCTCATCATCATCCTCCGATATATCACCGTGTACATCCCCCTCCTCACAGATTATCAATTCGTCCCCACTGGAATCCACCATCTCAGCTCCCTGTGTACTTTGTGGAGGCAATTGCTGCTGGTCAATGTCTCCGCGGAGGAATTGATTATAATTCATTTTAATGAACATCATCTTCTCCACATTTTCTGGATGTAACCTCGTACGCCGATTGCTGACAAGGTGAGCGGCGGCACTAAACACTCTTTCGGAGTACACACTTGTGGGAGGGCAACTTAGGTAGAATAAAGCCAGTTTGTGCAAGGGCCTCCAAATTGCCTCTTTTTCCTGCCAGTATAAGTACGGACTGTGTGACGTGCCTACTTGGATGCGGTCACTCATATAATCCTCCACCATTCTTTCAATGTTGAGAGAATCATATGCAGTGACAGTAGACGACATGTCCGTAATCGTTGTCAGGTCCTTCAGTCCGGACCAGATGTCAGCATCAGCAGTCGCTCTAGACTGCCCTGCATCACCGCCAGCGGGTGGGCTCGGAATTCTGAGCCTTTTCCTCGCACCCCCAGTTGCGGGAGAATGTGAAGGAGGAGATGTTGACAGGTCGCGTTCCGCTTGACTTGACAATTTTCTCACCAGCAGGTCTTTCAACCCCAGCAGACTTGTGTCTGCCGGAAAGAGAGATCCAAGGTAGGTTTTAAATCTAGGATCGAGCACGGTGGCCAAAATGTAGTGCTCTGATTTCAACAGATTGACCACCCGTGAATCCTTGTTAAGCGAATTAAGGGCTCCATCCACAAGTCCCACATGCCTAGCGGAATCGCTCCGTGTTAGCTCCTCCTTCAATGTCTCCAGCTTCTTCTGCAAAAGCCTGATGAGGGGAATGACCTGACTCAGGCTGGCAGTGTCTGAACTGACTTCACGTGTGGCAAGTTCAAAGGGCATCAGAACCTTGCACAACGTTGAAATCATTCTCCACTGCACTTGAGACAGGTGCATTCCACCTCCTATATCGTGCTCAATTGTATAGGCTTGAATGGCCTTTTGCTGCTCCTCCAACCTCTGAAGCATATAGAGGGTTGAATTCCACCTCGTTACCACTTCTTGCTTCAGATGATGGCAGGGCAGGTTCAGTAGTTTTTGGTGGTGCTCCAGTCTTCTGTACGTGGTGCCTGTACGCCGAAAGTGTCCCGCAATTCTTCTGGCCACCGACAGCATCTCTTGCACGCCCCTGTCGTTTTTTTAAAAATTCTGCACCACCAAATTCAAGGTATGTGCAAAACATGGGACGTGCTGGAATTTGCCCATATTTAATGCACACACAATATTGCTGGCGTTGTCCGATGCCACAAATCCACAGGAGAGTCCAATTGGGGTAAGCCATTCCGCGATGATCTTCCTCAGTTGCCGTAAGAGGTTTTCAGCTGTGTGCGTATTCTGGAAAGCGGTGATACAAAGCGTAGCCTGCCTAGGAAAGAGTTGGCGTTTGCGAGATGCTGCTACTGGTGCCGCCGCTGCTGTTCTTGCAGCGGGAGTCCATACATCTACCCAGTGGGCTGTCACAGTCATATAGTCCTGACCCTGCCCTGCTCCACTTGTCCACATGTCCGTGGTTAAGTGGACATTGGGTACAACTGCATTTTTTAGGACACTGGTGAGTCTTTTTCTGACGTCCGTGTACATTCTCGGTATCGCCTGCCTAGAGAAGTGGAACCTAGATGGTATTTGGTAACGGGGGCACACTGCCTCAATAAATTGTCTAGTTCCCTGTGAACTAACGGCGGATACCGGACGCACGTCTAACACCAACATAGTTGTCAAGGCCTCAGTTATCCGCTTTGCAGCAGGATGACTGCTGTGATATTTCATCTTCCTCGCAAAGGACTGTTGGACAGTCAATTGCTTACTGGAAGTAGTACAAGTGGGCTTACGACTTCCCCTCTGGGATGACCATCGACTCCCAGCAGCAACAACAGCAGCGCCAGCAGCAGTAGGCGTTACACGCAAGGATGCATCGGAGGAATCCCAGGCAGGAGAGGACTCGTCAGAATTGCCAGTGACATGGCCTGCAGGACTATTGGCATTCCTGGGGAAGGAGGAAATTGACACTGAGGGAGTTGCTGGGGTGGTTTGCGTGAGCTTGGTTACAATAGGAAGGGATTTACTGGTCAGTGGACTGCTTCCGCTGTCACCCAAAGTTTTTGAACTTGTCACTGACTTATTATGAATGCGCTGCAGGTGACGTATAAGGGAGGATGTTCCGAGGTGGTTAACGTCCTTACCCCTACTTATTACAGCTTGACAAAGGCAACACACGGCTTGACAAATGTTGTCCGCATTTCTGGTGAAATACTTCCACACCGAAGAGCTGATTTTTTTGGTATTTTCACCAGGCATGTCAACGGCCATATTCCTCCCACGGACAACAGGTGTCTCCCCGGGTGCCTGACTTAAACAAACCACCTCACCATCAGAATCCTCCTTGTCAATTTCCTCCCCAGCGCCAGCAACACCCATATCCTCCTCATCCTGGTGTACTTCAACACTGACATCTTCAATCTGACTATCAGGAACTGGACTGCGGGTGCTCCTTCCAGCACTTGCAGGGGGCGTGCAAATGGTGGAAGGCGCATGCTCTTCACGTCCAGTGTTGGGAAGGTCAGGCATCGCAACCGACACAATTGGACTCTCCTTGTGGATTTGGGATTTCGAAGAACGCACAGTTCTTTGCGGTGCTTTTGCCAGCTTGAGTCTTTTCAGTTTTCTAGCGAGAGGCTGAGTGCTTCCATCCTCATGTGAAGCTGAACCACTAGCCATGAACATAGGCCAGGGCCTCAGCCGTTCCTTGCCACTCCGTGTGGTAAATGGCATATTGGCAAGTTTACGCTTCTCCTCCGACAATTTTATTTTAGGTTTTGGAGTCCTTTTTTTACTGATATTTGGTGTTTTGGATTTGACATGCTCTGTACTATGACATTGGGCATCGGCCTTGGCAGACGACGTTGCTGGCATTTCATCGTCTCGGCCATGACTAGTGGCAGCAGCTTCAGCACGAGGTGGAAGTGGATCTTGATCTTTCCCTAATTTTGGAACCTCAACATTTTTGTTCTCCATATTTTAATAGGCACAACTAAAAGGCACCTCAGGTAAACAATGGAGATGGATGGATACTAGTATACAATTATGGATGGACTGCCGAGTGCCGACACAGAGGTAGCTACAGCCGTGGACTACCGTACTGTACTGTGTCTGCTGCTAATATAGACTGGTTGATAATGAGATGTAGTATGTATAAAGAAGAAAGAAAAAAAAAAAACCACGGGTAGGTGGTATACAATTATGGATGGACTGCCGAGTGCCGACACAGAGGTAGCTACAGCCGTGGACTACCGTACTGTACTGTGTCTGCTGCTAATATAGACTGGATGATAATGAGATGTAGTATGTATAAAGAAGAAAGAAAAAAAACCACGGGTAGGTGGTATACAATTATGGACGGACTGCCGAGTGCCGACACAGAGGTAGCTACAGCCGTGGACTACCGTACTGTACTGTGTCTGCTGCTAATATAGACTGGATGATAATGAGATGTAGTATGTATAAAGAAGAAAGAAAAAAAAACCACGGGTAGGTGGTATACAATTATGGACGGACTGCCGAGTGCCGACACAGAGGTAGCTACAGCCGTGGACTACCGTACTGTACTGTGTCTGCTGCTAATATAGACTGGATGATAATGAGATGTAGTATGTATAAAGAAGAAAGAAAAAAAAACCACGGGTAGGTGGTATACAATTATGGACGGACTGCAGAGTGCCGACACAGAGGTAGCTACAGCCGTGGACTACCGTACTGTACTGTGTCTGCTGCTAATATAGACTGGTTGATAATGAGATGTAGTATGTATAAAGAAGAAAGAAAAAAAAACCACGGGTAGGTGGTATACAATTATGGATGGACTGCCGAGTGCCGACACAGAGGTAGCTACAGCCGTGGACTACCGTACTGTACTGTGTCTGCTGCTAATATAGACTGGATGATAATGAGATGTAGTATGTATAAAGAAGAAAGAAAAAAAAACCACGGGTAGGTGGTATACAATTATGGACGGACTGCCGAGTGCCGACACAGAGGTAGCTACAGCCGTGGACTACCGTACTGTACTGTGTCTGCTGCTAATATAGACTGGATGATAATGAGATGTAGTATGTATAAAGAAGAAAGAAAAAAAAACCACGGGTAGGTGGTATACAATTATGGACGGACTGCCGAGTGCCGACACAGAGGTAGCTACAGCCGTGGACTACCGTACTGTACTGTGTCTGCTGCTAATATAGACTGGTTGATAATGAGATGTAGTATGTATAAAGAAGAAAGAAAAAAAAACCACGGGTAGGTGGTATACAATTATGGATGGACTGCCGAGTGCCGACACAGAGGTAGCTACAGCCGTGGACTACCGTACTGTACTGTGTCTGCTGCTAATATAGACTGGATGATAATGAGATGTAGTATGTATAAAGAAGAAAAAAAAAACCACGGGTAGGTGGTATACAATTATGGATGGACTGCCGAGTGCCGACACAGAGGTAGCTACAGCCGTGGACTACCGTACTGTACTGTGTCTGCTGCTAATATAGACTGGATGATAATGAGATGTAGTATGTATAAAGAAGAAAGAAAAAAAAACCACGGGTAGGTGGTATACAATCAATTATGGATGGACTGCCGAGTGCCGACACAGAGGTAGCTACAGCCGTGAACTACCGTACTGTGTCTGCTGCGACTGGATGATAAATAATGATATAAAAAATATATATATATATATCACTACTGCAGCCGGACAGGTATATATTATATAATGACGGACCTGCTGGACACTGTCTGTCAGCAGAATGAGTTTTTTATAGAATAAAAAAACACCACACAAGTCACACGACGAGTGTTTAACTTTTTCAGGCAATCACAATATAGTATACTATACTGGTGGTCAGTGTGGTCAGGTCACTGGTCAGTCACACTGGCAGTGGCACTCCTGCAGCAAAAGTGTGCACTGTTTAATTTTAATAATATGTATGTACTCCTGGCTCCTGCTATAACCTATAACTGCTCCCCAGTCTCCCCCACAATTAAGCTGTGTGAGCACAGTCAGATATTATACATAGATGATGCAGCACACTGGGCTGAGCACAGATATGGTATGTGACTGAGTCACTGTGTATCGTTTTTTTCAGGCAGAGAACGGATTATATTAAATAAAACTGCACTGGTGGTCACTGGTCAGTGGTCAGTCACTAGTAAACTCTGCACTCTCTAGTACTCCTAAGCTCCAGTAAATCAAGTGTCTCTGTCTCAATCTCACTCTCTCTCTTCTAATCTAAATGGAGAGGACGCCAGCCACGTCCTCTCCCTATCAATCTCAATGCACGTGTGAAAATGGCGGCGACGCGCGGCTCCTTATATAGAATCCGAGTCTCGCGATAGAATCCGAGCCTCGCGAGATTCCGACAGCGTCATGATGACGTTCGGGCGCGCTCGGGTTAACCGAGCAAGGCGGGAAGATCCGAGTCGCTCGGATCCGTGTTAAAAAAGCTGAAGTTCGGGCGGGTTCGGATTCCGAGGAACCGAACCCGCTCATCTCTAATAGAGACACACTCTTACCTGCTTGTCACTTAAATTAAATCACTTACCTTTATATTAGCAACTTAGTACTAAATGTTCATCTTTATATTATGAATGGATACTGATATTGGCCCTCATTCATTGAGTTGATCGCTCGTTATTTTTCATCGCATCGCAGTGAAATTTCGCTTAGTGCGCATGCGCAATAGTCGCACTGCGACTGCGCCAAGTAACTTTGCTATGAAGATAGGATTTTTACTCACGGCATTTTCTTCGCTCCGGCGATCGTAGTGTGATTGACAGGAAATGGGTGTTACTGGGCGGAAACACGGCGTTTTAGGGGCGTGTGGATGAAAACGCTACCGTTTCCGGAAAAAACGCAGGAGTGGCCGGAGAAACGGGGGAGTGTCTGAGCGAACGCTGGGTGTGTTTCTGACGTCAATCCAGGAACGACAAGCACTGAACTGATCGCACAGGCAGAGTAAGTGTGGAGCTACTCTAAAACTGCTAAGTAGTTTGTGATCGCAATAATGCGAATACATCGGTCGCAATTTTAGGATGCTAAGATACACTCCCAGTAGGCGTAGGCTTAGCGTGTGTAACTCTGCTAAATTCGCCTTGCGACCGATCAACTCGGAATGAGGGCCCTTATCTGTAGAGCTCACACAATCCTCATTTTGACGTTGCAGTTTACACTTCAAAACCAATACAAGGTCCACAGCTTTGAGTGTCTGTTCCTGCTGCTGCCTTTTGATCTTCCCATCTTCCTTGTTCTGACCAGGTAAGTTGCTAGTCAACTCTCTTCATTTGTTGTCATCCACATTAACATAAGGGGAACCCTGTTTGTAGTAGTTTACAATATAAGGAGGGGAATCTTGCCATTTTGGCTTACGACTTGATTCATTTATAGAGAGACACACTTGCCTGCTTGTCTTTTACCTGAATTCTCTTACTTTTGCATTAGGAACTAAGGGTGCATACATAGGGTGAGATTTTGGCTATCTTCAATTTTGACTGTGCAGTATGGACTATGCGATATTGACTATGCTATATAGTCAAAATCTCAAGGAGAAATCTTACCGTGTGTACACGCCTTAAGTAATTTCATGTATATTATTTCTAACCTGTAGATCCAACACCGACCTCATTCTGACATATCTTACACTCCAATTCCAATGCAGGATCCACTAGTGGGTGTGCCACTTCCTGATGGCAGTTCTTGTGATGCTTCTTCTTGGCACAACCTGTTTTTTATGGCATATTCTTTCTTCTCTGCAATGTTCTATCAACTGCTGTTGGACTCTCCATCCAGCCAGAAGTTGTTATTGATATATTTACTCAAATGGGCAGGCTGATGAGCCCCAATTATCTCACTAGGAGAGTCCTAATTGGGCCATGCTGGCAAGTTCTGAACGTGATGGCCTATGGTACACATAAATGTATTCTGGAAAATACCATTCATCTATTATAACTGGATACAGAGTGTCATAAACATATAATTAGTTCTTCCCTGTAGAGATAACACAATTATCATTCTGTCATCACAATACAAAATCCACTGCAACCTCTTCATCTTGCTGTCTTCCATGTATTTGCACTGCATATTAATCCTTCTCTCTTTTACATTCTCACTGCCAACTCTGCTATCTGATTCTCCAATACACCGATAACAACTTTTTGCATATTTCCTCAAAGTGGCCTGATGAATATGTGGCAAGCCCAGATTGACTCAAACTGACAGTTCTATTTGGGACATCATAACTAGTAGTTGTAAATTCACTGAAAATTACTTGTAAAAAGTGAATTCAGTCAGATTATAGCAAATTATATTTGGATACAATGTGAGATAAACATTATCATATTATCATTCGGTCTATAGAGCAATTCTCATTTTGGTATCATAGGCTATACTCCAAACCAACACAAGGTCCCCTGCTGCTGGGTGTGCTGTCTTCTGCAGCTGCCTCTTGGTCTCAGTGTCTTCCCTCTTTTTGGTGCCTTCTGCTGACACTTGCATCTTCTTCTAATTTGTGATGTTCTCTGTCAACTCTTCTGTCAGACCCACCTAGTGCTGCTATTTATTAGAGATGTGCACCGGAAATTTTTCGGATTTTGTGTTTTGGTTTTGGATTCTGTTCTGCGGCCGTGTTTTGGATTCGGACGCGTTTTGCCAAAACCTCCCTGAAATTTTTTTGTCGGATTCGGGTGTTTTTTTACAAAAAACCCTCAAAAACAGCTTAAATCATAGAATTTGGGGGTCATTTTGATCCCATAGTATTATTAACCTCAATAACCATAATTTACACTCATTTTCAGTCTATTCTGAACACCTCACGATATTATTTTTAGTCCTAAAATTTGCACCGAGGTCGCTGGATGGCTAAGCTAAGCGACACAAGTTGCCGACACAAACACCTGGCCCATCTAGGAGTGGCACTGCAGTGTCAGGCAGGATGGCACTTCAAAAAAATAGTCCCCAAACAGCACATGATGCAAAGAAAAAAAGAGGCGCATCAAGGTCGCTGTGTGAATAAGCTAAGCGACACAAGTGGCCGACACAAACACCTGGCCCATCTAGGAGTGGCACTGCAGTGTCAGACAGGATGGCACTTCAAAAAAATAGTCCCCAAACAGCACATGATGCAGAGAAAAAAATAGGCGCAATGAGGTAGCTGTGTGACTAAGCTAAGCGACCCAAGTGGCCGACACAAACACCTGGCCCATCTAGGAGTGGCACTGCAGTGTCAAACAGGATGGCACTTCAAAAAAATAGTCCCCAAACAGCACATGATGCAAAGAAAAAAAGAGGCGCAATGAGGTAGCTGTGTGACTAAGCTAAGCGACCCAAGTGGCCGACACAAACACCTGGCCCATCTAGGAGTGGTACTGCAGTGTCAGACAGGATGGCACTTCAAAAAAATAGTCCCCAAACAGCACATGATGCAAAGAAAAAAAGAGGCGCAATAATGTAGCTGTGTGACTAAGCTAAGCGACCCAAGTGGCCGACACAAACACCTGGCCCATCTAGGAGTGGCACTGCAGTTTTCTAGCGAGAGGATGAGTGCTTCCATCCTCATGTGAAGCTGAACCACTAGCCATGAACATAGGCCAGGGCCTCAGCCGTTCCTTGCCACTCCGTGTCGTAAATGGCATATTGGCAAGTTTACGCTTCTCATCAGACGCTTTCAATTTTGATTTTTGGGTAATTTTACTGAACTTTTGTTTTTTGGATTTTACATGCTCTCTACTATGACATTGGGCATCGGCCTTGGCAGACGACGTTGATGGCATTTCATCGTCTCGGCCATGACTAGTGGCAGCAGCTTCGGCACGAGGTGGAAGTGGATCTTGATCTTTCCCTATTTTAACCTCCACATTTTTGTTCTCCATTTTTTTAATGTGTGGAATTATATGCCAGTATCAATAGCAATGGCCTACTACTATATATACTGCGCACAACTGAAATGCACCACAGGTATGGATGGATAGTATACTTGACGACACAGAGGTAGGTAGAGCAGTGGCCTTCCGTACCGTACTGCTATATATACTGGTGGTCACTGTCAGCAAACTGCAAAACTAAAATGCACCACAGGTATAGAATCTAGATGGATAGTATACTTGACGACACAGAGGTAGGTAGAGCAGTGGCCTTCCGTACCGTACTGCTATATATACTGGTGGTCACTGTCAGCAAACTGCAAAACTAAAATGCACCACAGGTATAGAATCTAGATGGATAGTATACTTGACGACACAGAGGTAGGTAGAGCAGTGGCCTTCCGTACCGTACTGCTATATATACTGGTGGTCACTGTCAGCAAACTGCAAAACTAAAATGCACCACAGGTATAGAATCTAGATGGATAGTATACTTGACGACACAGAGGTAGGTAGAGCAGTGGCCCTCCGTACCGTACTGCTATATATACTGGTGGTCACTGTCAGCAAACTGCAAAACTAAAATGCACCACAGGTATAGAATCTAGATGGATAGTATACTTGACGACACAGAGGTAGGTAGAGCAGAGGCCTTCCGTACCGTACTGCTATATATACTGGTGGTCACTGTCAGCAAACTGCAAAACTAAAATGCACCACAGGTATAGAATCTAGATGGATAGTATACTTGATGACACAGAGGTAGGTAGAGCAGTGGCCTTCCGTACCGTACTGCTATATATACTGGTGGTCACTGTTAGCAAACTGCAAAACTAAAATGCACCACAGGTATAGAATCTAGATGGATAGTATACTTGACGACACAGAGGTAGGTAGAGCAGTGGCCTTCCGTACCGTACTGCTATATATACTGGTGGTCACTGTCAGTAAACTGCAAAACTAAAATGTACCACAGGTATAGAATCTAGATGGATAGTATACTTGACGACACAGAGGTAGGTAGAGCAGTAGCCCTCCATACCGTACTGCTATATATACTGGTGGTCACTGTCTGCAAACTGCAAAACTAAAATGCACCACAGGTATAGAATCTAGATGGATAGTATACTTGACGACACAGAGGTAGGTAGAGCAGTGGCCTTCCGTACCGTACTGCTATATATACTGGTGGTCTCTGTCAGCAAACTGCAAAACTAAAATGCACCACAGGTATAGAATCTAGATGGATAGTATACTTGACGACAGAGAGGTAGGTAGAGCAGTGGCCTTCCGTACCGTACTGCTATATATACTGGTGGTCACTGTTAGCAAACTGCAAAACTAAAATGCACCACAGGTATAGAATCTAGATGGATAGTATACTTGACGACACAGAGGTAGGTAGAGCAGTGGCCTTCCGTACCGTACTGCTATATATACTGGTGGTCACTGTCAGCAAACTGCAAAACTAAAATGTACCACAGGTATAGAATCTAGATGGATAGTATACTTGACGACACAGAGGTAGGTAGAGCAGTAGCCCTCCATACCGTACTGCTATATATACTGGTGGTCACTGTCTGCAAACTGCAAAACTAAAATGCACCACAGGTATAGAATCTAGATGGATAGTATACTTGACGACACAGAGGTAGGTAGAGCAGTGGCCTTCCGTACCGTACTGCTATATATACTGGTGGTCTCTGTCAGCAAACTGCAAAACTAAAATGCACCACAGGTATAGAATCTAGATGGATAGTATACTTGACGACAGAGAGGTAGGTAGAGCAGTGGCCTTCCGTACCGTACTGCTATATATACTGGTGGTCACTGTCAGCAAACTGCAAAACTAAAATGCACCACAGGTATAGAATCTAGATGGATAGTATACTTGACGACACAGAGGTAGGTAGAGCAGTGGCCTTCCGTACCGTACTGCTATATATACTGGTGGTCACTGTCAGAAAACTCTGCACTGTACTCCTCCTATATAATACTGCTGGTCCCCAGTCCCCACAATAAAGCAGTGTGAGCACAGATATATGCAGCACACTGAGCACAGATATGGAGCGTTTTTCAGGCAGACAACGTATACTGGTGGTCACTGGTCAGCAAAACTCTGCACTGTACTCCTCCTATATAATACTGCTGGTCCCCAGTCCCCACAATAAAGCAGTGTGAGCACAGATATATGCAGCACACTGAGCACAGATATGGAGCGTTTTTCAGGCAGAGAATGGATAAAACTGGTGGTCAATGATCAGCAAAACTCTGCACTGTACTCCTCCTATATAATACAGCTGCTCCCCAGTCCCCATAATTAAGCAATCAGCACAAATATTTGCAGCAACATTAATAAACGGAGAGGACGCCAGCCACGTCCTCTCCCTAACATTTCCAATGCACGAGTGAAAATGTCGGCGACGCGCGGCTCCTTATATAGAATACGAATCTCGCAAGAATCCGACCGCGGGATGATGACGTTCGGGCGCGCTCGGGTTAACCGAGCCATACGGGAGAATCCGAGTATGCCTCGGACCCGTGTAAAATAGGTGAAGTTCACACACTCACAGGGGTGTGCTGAAGATATGGTGAACCGTGAGGCCTAACTCGATCACAAAAGAGAGTCTTAATTGGAACATCACAGTGAGACACTATTAATTCTAAACCATGATAACTGGATAATGCAGCCAATGCGCCACTTGCCAAGACAGGAACATCTCTGCTTTCTGACCGATATCGATCAGGTAAGTTGACAGCTTCCTTTTTTACTGGGCAGTCATCCACATTAATATAAGAGTGGGAACCCTGATCACAGGAGTTTACATTGTAAGAAGAGGAACCTTACAGATATTAGTTTAAAACTTTATTCATCATAGATACACACTTGGTTGTTACTTACCTGAAATTAATTACCTGTACATTAGCATATCATCCATATCATATTTTATATCTAAATGGACAAAAAAGGGAGATAAATATCTGTTCAGTTCTTGCCTTTAGAGCTCAAACAGTCCACGTTCTGGCCTCGTACTGGTGCTTACATTGCAATACCAATATAAGGGTCACTGGATCCGCTGCTTCATGACAATGTTTCTTTTCTCGCCATCTTCATTCTTCTTGGCACAGCCTTTTGATCTTGTTATCCTCTTTCTTCTTTAGTACGTCTCTCTTACAACTCTGCCATCAGAATCGCCAACCGGGCTTACCAGGAACACATTCTGTCATCATAAAGGTGCATACACACGGTGAGATGTTAACTAAGTGCCGATTTTAACTTTGTGATTTCCTTTGAACTCCAGGGAGCCCAGAACCATGAATATTGACTATCTTTACTTGCAATTTTGACTATATACAATTTTGACTATACTAGAAACTAGATTATACACAATATAGTCAAAAAATGTGAGTGATCCAACCGCAAAAAATATAAAAAACCTCCAGGCGCATGCACGGCGGCTGCCCTGTGCATGTGCCCGCATTTTCTGGCAATTAGGCAGAGGTGGTCGCGGGGGAGGGGGGGACACGGGGGACTGGCAACGCTCCATTTCCAGGCGGCGATGGAGCGTTTCAGGGGTGGTGACAGAGATATGGGACGGCTACAGGGAAATGGTGGGCGTTACGGGGGCGTGATCGTGGCGGCAGCGTGATGACATATGCAGCCAACGAGATCAGAAACATGGCGGCGAGCCTCCTGCGGAAGCAACCTTAATTTCAGGAGGCAACCTTAATTTCTGCTAACAAGCAGAAATTGCGATGTGATCCCAATTTCTGCTTGTTGAAGGGAGGGAGGTGGCGATCAGCATGCTGGGAGTCCCCTAGCATGCTAACAAAAGGATTGCAAATACTGCTAATTAGCAGAATTTGAAATCCTTACTGAATTAGACCCAAAATACATATTAACATTGATTAATATTAATATGCATTTTGTGTAGAAATCGCGGGGGGCGGGTATAAGACATACACACAGCATTTTAGGGGCATTGTAGCGGAGTTGGGGGGAGGGCGTAGTCCGGGCAACAGAGGTGTGTCTGAACTGTTTGCGGGGTGGGCTGCTGCGGCTGCGTAACGCACGTGCAGCCACTGTGACCCGAAACATGGCGGCCCGGCGACTGCCTTCGCAGCTAGGCTGAGAAAGCAGGGCGTTATCCTTAAGATGCGAGCGCATCGCTGTTTAGTGATGCATTCACATTTTAGTGGGAGGGAGGACCCAGCATGTAGGGCAGCCTTAGAAAGGTGAATTGTAATTTTGCGATTTCTCGCAAAAACTACAACTCATGCTACATTAGGCCCTTGATTCACTAATTTGAGAAAGTGATTTTATTTAGCGCATTTGTTTTTGAAGGAATTGAACATACTTTCTATGTATAAATGGGCCCCTTTCTCATCCACCTCTGCACGCAATCCTCATTCTGTCAACATAGCTTACAAATACAGTACAAGATCAGGGCCGTAACTAGGGGGGGGGGGCTAAGGGGGCATGTGCCCCGGGTGCAGGATTTGAGGGGGCGCCAAGAAGTTACAGAGGAACAGGGTTTTGATTGTTTATTACCCGCAGTGCTGAGCTGCTCCAGTGAGGCAGCAGACAGCACCCTTGGCAATGTCTCTGACCAACCTGTCTGCCCACAGCTGGCTCCAACGCTGTGCGGGTGAGCTCCAGTACCTGGGATCTCTTCTATGCTGGCTACGGTCTAAAACTCTCTTCTTTGCCACGCAGTGCTGCGACTAGCGTGCGGTGCACTGTACAAGCTATAGAAGCGCACTGTGCTCTCAGTTAGCAGTATCAAGCTCCGCTTTGCCTCCCAGATGGGGGGATTTGGTGTAGCTTATAGGGGGATGTAATGTAGTGATGTAGTGTACCATATAGGGCATGTAGTGTAGTAATGTATTGCAGTATATAGGGGCATGTAGTGCACTGACGTGGTGTAGCATATAAGGGGATGTAGTGTAGTGATGTAGTGTAGCATATAGGGTATGTAGTGCAGTGCATAGGGGCATGTAGTGTAGTGATGTAGTTCAGCGTGTAGGGGATGTAGTATAGTGATGTAGTGCAGTGGATAGGGGAATGTAGTGCAGTGACAAAGTGTTATGATATAGTGCAATGTATGAGGACACACAGTGGAGCATGTAGTTGAACACGCTGGCAGGGCATGTGACGCATACTGTAGGGCATTTGACGCACATAGGGGAATATTGTCCAATAGTATCACCTATTTCAAATTTGCTTCTCAATTACCTTCTTGGTCTTGCACTTACCTGCACATTACCAACCTCAGAATGCCAACCATATGTAACAGCTGCTCACCAGCTTACACCACTAAGATCAGTTTCTTCTCTCTGCTTAGGGGGGAATTCAATTGCAAGAGATAACCCATTTTCACGTGAAAAGTTTTCACTTTTTGGGAAAAGTGGTTATCACCCAATTCTATTGCAAGGTAAGTTAACACGCAATAAATCTCTATATGATTTAACACAAATTCTTTTTCACCACCTCCTGAGTAGGTGAACAGTTGTCGGGAAAAAACCCTATTATAAGGTTAAAATGTAGGGACTTGGTTCAGAAACACTGGGACACCCACCCTGCTGATTAATTATGCACTTAGAATGATTTAATTATCTTACGTTGGCCGATAATGACTTGTCATTTTTGGGATGAAATTGTGCAAAATGCAGGAAAATTGGTTAATTGATATAGGACAGGTATATGGGGGTGCTGTATGAATGGGATTGCAGGTGGATATTAAAAATTGCAGATGGGTGTTAAAATAGGATTTTAATTACCTACCGGTAAATCCTTTTCTCGTAGTCCGTAGAGGATGCTGGGGTCCATATTAGTACCATGGGTATAGCCGGGTCCACCAATAGCCATTGGCACTTCAAGAGTTTAATAGTGTGGGCTGACTCCTCCCTCCATGCCCCTCCTACCAGACTCAGTCTAGAAACTGTGCCCGAGGAGACGACATAGGTGGTCATTCCGAGTTGATTGCATCCAGCAACTTTTAGCTGCTGCTGCGATCAACAGTCCACGCCTATGGTGGAGTGTATTTTAGCTTAGCAGGGCTGCGATCGCTTGTGCAGCCCTGCTAAGCTAAAATAATTTCAAGCAGAAGTAGACCAGCCCTGGACATACTTACCCTGTGCAATGGATCCAGCGATGATGGGCCTGGCAACGTCGCGCACGCGCACTGCACCCACCGCACATGCGCATTCCGCACCCGTTCGCACCGCAGTGAAAAAACGCTGCGTGCGAACGGGTCGGAAAGACCCTCATAGAGAAGGAAATACGCAGATAGTGGCGAGATTCATACCAGCTCACACAACAGGCAAATCCGGCTAACATGCCGGAAAACTCAGCAACAGCTGAAACAGTACTGAAACAGTAAATAACGCAGAACCTACCTAGGAACCAGGCAGTACTGAACTATAAAACCAATGCAGGAAAACGAAGCACTGGGCGGGTGCCCAGCATCCTCTACGGACTACAAGAAAAGGATTTACCGGTAGGTAATTAAAATCCTATTTTCTCTTACGTCCTAGAGGATGCTGGGGTCCATATTAGTACCATGGGGATGTACCAAAGCTCCCAGAACGGGAGGGAGAGCGCAGAGGCTCCTGCAAGACTGCTTGACCAAACTTGAGGTCATCAGAGGCCATAGTATCGAACTTGTAAAACTTAGCAAACGTGTTCCACCCAGACCAAGTAGCTGCTCGGCAAAGCTGTACAGCCGAGATACCCCGGGCAGCCGCCCATGAAGAGCCCACCTTACAAGTAGAGTGAGCCTTTACAGATTTTGGACATGGCAAGCCTGCCGTAGAATATGCATGCTGGATGGTGAACCTGATCCAGCGTGAAATCGACTGCTTAGAAGCAGGACACAATTTTCTTGGGATCATAGAGGACAAACAGAGAGTCAGATTTTCTATGACGAGCCGTCCTCTTCACATAAATTTTCCAAGCCCTCACAACATCCAAGGCCTTTGAAGCAATTGAGGAGTCAGTAGCCACTGGCACCACGATAGGCTGGTTGATATGAAAAGCTGATACAACCTTAGGCAGGAACTGCGGACGAGTCCTGAGTTCCGCCCTATCTTCATGGAAGATCAGATAGGGACTTTTACAAGACAAAGCCCCCAATTCTGACACGCATCGAGCAGAAGCTAAGGCCAACAAAGTGACCGCCTTCCACGTGAGAAACTTGATTTCAGCCTCCTGTAGAGGCTCAAACCAATCCGATTGCATGAACTGCAACACCACATCAAGATCCCAGGGTGCCGTTGGCGCCATAAAGGGAGGCTGGATGTGCAGAACCCCTTTCAAAAAGGTCTGAACCTCAGGGAGGACAGCCAATTGTTTTTGGAAGAAATAGGACAAAGCTGAGATCTGGACCTTGATGGAGCCCAATCTCAGGCCCATATCCTGGATTCACACCTAGAAACATATTTTTTCCAAATTCGATGGTAATGTTTAGACGTTACCCCCTTCCTAGCCTGTATAAGGGTAGGAATAACCTCACTCGGGATGCCCTTCCGAGCTAAGGTAGCCGTGGTAAGTCTTGATAAGCGAATGGCCCCTGCAGTAGCAGATCCTCCCGAAGAGATAAGGGCCTTGGTTCTTCCAGCAGAAGATCCAGCAGATCCGCGTACCAAGCCCTCCTTGGCCAGTCTGGAGCAATGAGGATTGCCAGAACCTTTGTTCTTTTTACAAGTTGAAGAACTCTTGGTATCAGAGGAAGTGGAGGGAACACATACACTGACGTGAACACCCACGGTGTTACCAGTGCATCCACCGCCACTGCCTGCGGGTCTCTCGACCTGAAACCGTACCTCTGCAGCTTCTTGTTGAGGTGGGAGGCCATCATGTCTATGTGAGGTACCCCCCACCAACCGGTTACTTCCTCGAACACCTCCGTATGGAGGCCCCACTTTCCTGGATGGAGATCGTGTCTGCTGAGGAAGTCTGCTTCCCAGTTGTCAACTCCCGGAATGAAGATTGCTGACATTGCCACAGCATGTCTTTCTGCCCAAAGGAGGATTCTTGACACCTCTGACATTGCAGCCCTGCTCTTCGTTCCGCCTTGTCGGTTTATGTAGGCCACTGTGGTCACGTTGTCCGACTGCACCTGAACAGCCCGATCCTGTAAAAGGTGTGCTGCTTGCAGAAGGGCGTTGTATACGGCCCTTAGCTCCAGGATGTTTATTGGGAGAAGGGATTCTTGATTTGACCACCTTCCTTAGAAGGTTTCCCCCTGAGCGACTGCTCCCCAACCTCTGAGACTTGCATCTGTGGTTAGAAGGATCCAGTCCTGAACTCCGAACCTTCGGTCTTCCAGAAGGTGTGGTAGTTGTAGCCACCAGAGGAGCGAAATCCTGGCTTTCGGTGACAGACGTATCCTCTGGTGCATATGTAGGTGAGATCCCGACCACTGGTCCAAGAGATCCAGCTGAAAGGATTGAGCATGAAACCTTCCGTACTGCAGAGTCTCGTAGGAGGCAACCATCTTCCCCAGAAGGCGGATGCACTGATGAACCGATACCTGGGTAGGCTTCAAGACATCCCGGACCATTGTTTGAATCACCAATGCTTTCTCCACCGGTAGAAACACCCTCTGCACTTCCGTGTCTAGGATCATCCCCAGGAAAGACAACCTCCTTGTCGGCTCCAGATGAGACTTTAGAAGATTCAGGATCCAACCGTGCTCCTTGAGCATTTGTGTCGTGAGAGCAATGGAGTGCAATGAATCTTAACAACTTCTCCCTGGACGACGCCTTGATCAGGAGATCGTCCAGATACGGAATTATGTTCAGACCGAATGGCAGCGCCTGAAACTGATAGTGATCGTCTAACAGTGCAAACCTGAGATATGCCTGATGCAGCGACCAAATGGGACACCAGGAACTCCCCCTCCATCAGTCCTGAGATGACAGCTCTCAGAGACTCCATCTTGAATTTGAACTCCCTGAGATAAGGGTTCAAAGATTTTAAGTTCAGAATTGGCCATACCGAACCATCCGGCTTTGGTACCACAAAAAGGTTCGAATAGTAACCTTTGTTCCACTGATGAGGCGGAACTGGAACAATGACCTCGGACACTACCAATTTTCGGATAGCTTCCAGAAGAATTGTTCTGTCTGCCGGCAGAGCTGGCAAGCCTGATTTGAAGAAACGGTGAGGTGGGAGAATATACGTTTAAAATGGAGAGTAAACTTAACCAGCGCTTGTGTTTAGATGATCAGGGTCTGATGTATTCCTTATCTATCCGTCCTCATAGTGGATCATGTGAATAAAAAAGATGTATATAGCATAACACCCTTTTATTGTATACAATATAGACAAATAAAACAATTGTAGTAAATAGCACAAATCCTGGAGTGTTAATAGGTGCAGTGGGTAATTACAAGATGTTCCAGAACTGTGATTAAACAGTTCTAAATGGGCATAGAGATTTAACTGCAGGGATTCCGGATTACCCCCAGTATTCGGTCCAATGATGTTATAACCGCGTCTCCACTCCACTGCAGACCTGTAAAACACCTCCCTGGATCTCACCAACGCGTTTCCACCCCGGGCTGGGGTCTTTTTCAAGGTGCAAATAGTGCAATGTCACTCTCCTTCTAACTCCGGATATTTAACAAAACGATCCACCAATCATTGTCCAGCAGGTCCAGCTGGACCCTATACATTAATTACCTAAAGTTCCGTGGTCCTCTGCTGGACCTGTACGTCACTTCTTTTGTTGTCCTGGTAACCCGTCTGTGTATATGACTTCCGAGTCTAGCCGCGTCCCTGTTGCCACGGAAACCCGTACTTCCGGTCCGGAAGTCTGTAGCGGTACACGTCACCCCGCTCTCCGGCGTCAGCCAAACCTCCTAGTTGTCATAGTGATACAAGTCTCTGTGTCCGTCAGTATATATCCATACCGGGCTCGGATTTATCTAAGATTGCGCGTGGATATCAGGGTGTGTAGTTCTGGCTGCACTGCACTGAGTCTCCTCAGACAGCTGTTTCTCTTTCTGGCTTCCTCAGTGAGGTGGGAGAGTTTGAAACTCCAGCCTGTACCCCCTGGACACTGTATCCTGTACCCAAGAGTCCAGGCCAGACGACATCCAGACGTGGCTGAAATGCCAGAGTCTTGCTCCCACTTGACCTTCCTTCAGGCTGTGCTGTCCACCGTCATGCGGAGGACTTTGAGGTACCAGAAGTAGGCTTCTAGTCTTGGGAACCTGCGGGAGCAGGTTTTTTTCCTTTAGCACGACCACCTCTGAAGATGGTGGGAAAAGGCTTGTTCTTTCTAGGCCTCACGGGCCAAAAGGACTGTGACATGGCTGGTGTAAAAGACTTCTTCGTAGCCAGTGCAGCTGAGGGGAGAAAAGGAGACTTACCCGCGGTAGCCGTGGCAATCCACGCATCCAGCGCCTCCCCAAAGAGAGCCTGATCTGTATAGGGTAGGCCCTCCACACTTTTCCTGGATTCCGCGTCCGCAGACCATTGGCGCAGCCAGAGACCCCTTCGAGCCGAGACAGACATGGAGGAGATCCCCGCAGCCATGGAACCCAGGTCCTTCATGGAATCTACCAGGAACCCTGCAGAATCCTGAATATTACGTAAAAATAAATCAACGTCACCTTTGTCCATCATAGTCAAATCCTCCTGCAGAGTGATTGACCACCTGGCTATAGCTTTAGAAATCCATGCACAAGCAATAGTAGGCCGCAGTATAGCCCCTGAGGCCGTGTAAATGGATTTGTGCATAGCATCCACCTTGCGATCTGCCGTGTCCTTCAACGCGGTAGATCCCGGGACTGGTAAAACCACCTGTTTTGATAGCCTGGAGACAGAGGCGTCAACTATTGGCGGAGACTCCCACTTCTTTCTATCTTCCTCTGGGAAGGGAAAAGCAACCAAGACCCTCTTAGGGATCTGGAATTTTTTCTCCGGATTGTCCCAGGCTTTTTCAAAGATAGCATTTAATTCCTTAGATGCTGGGAAGGTGAGAGGGGCCCTTTTACTGTCCATGAAAAAGGCCACCTCAACCTGCTCAGGAGTTGTGTCAGAAATGTGAAACACATCCCATACGGCCTCAATCATCAACTGCACCCCCTTTGTAAGTGATGCCGTCCCCTTCGACACATCCCCGTCACCGTCTGCAGTGTCAGAATCGGTGTCCGTGTCATCCTGCATAATCTTGGCAAGTGCACGTTTGTGCAGGGGACCCTGAGGGAGCAGTATCAGACCATACAACCATAGAGGATTGCAATACCTGAGTTGCATGCTCAGTTCTTGCAACCCTTTCAGAAATCTGAGAAATAGTCCCCCTAAGAGAGGCTAACCACTCCGGTTCTCTAGCTTAGATCTGCGCTACAACAGTGCAATCCTGATTACATGGGATAGGATCTTCCTGAGAAGATAAATCCTCTGCAGCATATGAAACAGAGTCTCTAGACATGTTTGCTAATACACATCACTCACCCCACATACACACAGGGTACTGGGCAGACAGAGTTCCTCCCCCCAAGAATGGCAGAGAGACACAGAGATTGGAGCCAACCCACACACAGCACTGTTACAGGTATAGGGAGACCCTAAACCAGCGCTGAAAGTGTCCCTTAATAGGTGACACAGCCTTTACACAGCCTCCCCTGCCTTCTACAACCCCCTGGTACCGTACAGATAGCTGGAGTTGCACTGGAAGGACTGATCTTCCACTTGCATCCGACTGCAGGCAGGAAAATGGCGCTGCAATGCTGCTGGGTCCGCTCTGAGAAGCTCCGCCCCCTTAATGGCGCTGTCTTCCCGCTCTTCAAGATTATACTGGCCTGAGGTTTTGGTGCTGGCTGAGATCCGCAGACCCTGACAGGCTGAAATGGTCAGTGTAGGGTCAGGCCCTGGCTCAGGGCGCCCCTCACAGCGCCGCACCTATGTACCGCTGAGCCGTCCAGGAGCGCAGTTAATACTGCGCTCCTACCCTGTAGCCGCCATCTTCACACCGACCCTCTGCTTGTTAGGGGGGACGGTGACTCACTCGCCACACTTCAGCTCTGCAAGGGGGTGGCGGCATGCTGCTGGGGTGAGTGTTCCCCAGTGGCGGGGAGCGATCTATCCCCTCTGGAGCTCAGTGTCCAGTCAGCGGAGACAGTGGCTCAGACCCCGCAGGGCGGACACTGCTCCCCCCCCTCAGTCCCTCGATGCAGGGAGGCTGTTGCCAGCAGCCTCCCTGTAAATAAAAACTCTAAAAAAAACTTTTACTAAGAAAGCTCTGTAGAGCTCCCATAGCTGTGACCGGCTCCTCCGGGCACATTTTCTATACTGAGTCTGGTAGGAGGGGCATAGAGGGAGGAGCCAGCCCACACTATTAAACTCTTGAAATGCCATTGGCTCCTGGTGGACCCGTCTATACCCATGGTACTAATATGGAACCCAGCATCCTCTAGGACGTAAGAGAAAGATTGTTTTTAAAAGTGTCTTGCGTGACAAATAAATACTTACAGGCATTTTTATGCTTCCCTAACTTACGCAAAACATTTATTTTGCAAAAAAACACTTGTTTTTTTATCATCTTTTCACTGTTTTAGAAAAATACTTATAACAGCCATTTAACGCAATTTTAGAACCCCAAATACTTTTATTATGGCCAGTAAGAGACATCTTTACAGGCCAATTTCCCCATTTTCACCTATACTTAACACGTGGAAACCATTAAGAATTTTCGGATGAAAAGCTTACACTCATTTTCTAATTAGATTGCACAATAAGGTAACACCCGATAACAGGTAATAAGTGAAATGAGCGCTATGAGCGATAAGTTAACACTCAAAAACTTTATTGCCTCTAATTTAATTCCCCCTTTTATCTGTTTCTGGCAGTGTATTCACCCTGGTCTTCTTGATCGATTGAAGGAAAAATAGGATTTTGGTTACCTACCGGTAAATCCTTTTCTCGTAGTCCGTAGAGGATGCTGGGGTCCACATTAGTACCATAGGGTATAGACGGGTCCACCAGGAGCCATTGGCACTTCAAGAGTTTAATAGTGTGGGCTGGCTCCTCCCTCTATGCCCCTCCTACCAGACTCAGTCTAGAAACGGTGCCTGAGTAGACGAACATCTTCGAGAGAAGGATTTTACACAGATAGTGGCGAGATTCACACTAGCTCACACATACAAGGCACATCAAGCTAACTAGCGTGAAACGCAGCAACCGCTGAAACATTACTTACCAAGTAACAAATGCAGTACTCAACTAAAACGAAGTTGTACTGAACCAAATAACTATAGTAGGAAAACGAAGCGATGGGCGGGTGCCCAGCATCCTCTACGGACTACGAGAAAAGGATTTACCGGTATGTAACCAAAATCCTATTTTCTCTCACATCCTAGAGGATGCTGGGGTCCACATTAGTACCATGGGGATGTACCAAAGCTCCCAGAACAGGAGGGAGAGCGCGTAGGCTCCTGCAGAACTGATTGACCAAACTTCAGGTCCTCAGCGGCCAAAGTATCGAACTTATAGAACTTTGCAAACGTGTTCGACCCAGACCAAGTAGCCGCTCAGCAAAGCTGTAAAGCTGAGACACCCCGGGCAGCCGTCCAGGAAGAACCCACCTTACGAGTAGAGTGGGCCTTAACAGACGTAGGACACGGCAATCCTGCCATAGAATACGCTTGCTGGATAGTGAACCTGATCCAGCGAGAGATTGTCTGCTTAGAAGCAAGACACCCAAGTTTCTTGGGATCATACAGGACAAACAGAGTCAGATTTTCTGTGACGAGCAGTCCTCTTCACATAGATTTTCAGAGCCCTCACAACATCCAAGGACTTTGATGAAACTGAGGAGTCAGTAGCAACTGGCACCACAATAGGTTGGTTGATATGAAATGCCGACACAACCTTCGGAAGAAACTACAGATGTGTCCGAAGCTCAGCCCTATCTTCATGGAAGATCAAGTATGGGCTTCTACAGGACAAAGCCCCCAACTCTGACACATTTCTAGCAGAAGCTTAGGCCAACAAAGTGACAGCCTTCCACGTGAGAAACTTGACCTCAACCTCCTGTAGAGGCTCAAACCAGTCCGACTGAAGGAACTGCAACACCACGTTAAGATCCCAGGGCGCCGTAGGCGGCACAAAGGGAGGTTGGATGTGCAGAACTCCCTTCAAAAAAGTCTGAACCTCAGGGAGGGCAGCCAACTGTTTCTGCAAGAAAATGGATAGGGCCGAAATTTGGACCTTTATGGATCCCAACCTCAGGCCTATGTCCACACCTGCTTGCAGGAAGAGTAAAAAATGTCCCAGTTGAAACGCTACCGTAGAAAACTTCTTGGACTTTCCAAATACGATGGTAATGTTTAGACGTAACTCCTTTCCTAGCCTGTATCAGGGTAGGAATAACCTTGTTCGGAATGCCCTTCCGAGCTAGTATCTGGCGTTCAACCTCCATGCCATCAAACGCAGCCGCAGTAAGTCTTGATAGGCGAACGGCCCCTGCTGCAGCAGGTCCTCCCGAAGAGTAAGAGGCCTCGGCTCTTCTAGCAGTAGATCCAGAAGATCCGCGTACCAAGACCTTCTTGGCCAGTCTGGAGCAATGAGGATCGCTTGAACCTTGTTCTCCTTATGAGTTTTAGCACTCTTGGAATGAGTGGAAGTGGAGGAAACACGTACACCGACTGGAACACCCACGGAGTCACTAGGGTGTCCCCTGCCACGGCTTGCGGGTCCCTCGACCTGGAACAATACCGACAAAGCTTCTTGTTGAGATGAGAGGCCATCATGTCTATTTGAGGTATACCCCAAAGATTTGTCACCTCCGTGAACACCTCCGGATGGAGTCCCCACTCTCCTGGATGGAGATCGTTTCTGCTGAGGAAGTCCGCTTCCCAGTTGTCTACTCCCGGAATTACGTTTGCTAACAGTGCCAACGCGTGTTTTTCTGCCCAGAGGATGATTCTTGTTACCTCTGACATTGCAGCTCTGCTCTTCGTTCCGCCCTGTTGGTTAATGTAAGCCACTGTCGTTACATTGTCCGACTGTACTTGAATGGCCCGATTTCTCAGAAGATGGGCCGCTTGGAGAAGACCGTTGTAGACGGCTCTTAGTTCTAGAATGTTTATTGGCAGGCTGGCTTCCAGACTTGACCACCTTCATTAAAAGGTCTCCCCTTGAGTAACTGCGCCCCAGCCTCAGAGACTTGCATCCATGGTTAGAAGGATCCAGTCCTGAATCCCGAACCTGCGGCCCTCCAGAAGGTGAGGTAGTTGCAGCCACCAGAGGAGTGAAATCCTGGCCTTTGGTGACAGACGTATCCTCTGGTGCATATGTAGATGGGATCCTGACCACTTGTCCAGGAGATTCCGTTGGAAGGACCGGGCATGAAATCTCCCATACTGTAGAGCCTCGTAAGAGGCCACCATCTTTCCCAGAAGGCGAATACACTGATGAACCGACACCCGGGTTGGCTTCAGGACATCCCAGACCATTGTTTGGATCACCAACGCTTTTTCCTCTGGAAGAAACACCCTCTGCACTTCCGTGTCGAGGATCATTCCCAGAAAGGACAACCTCCTGGTTGGTTCCAAATTTGATTTTGGAAGATTCAGGATCTAACCGTGTTCAGTGAACAGGTGGGTCATGAGAAGGATGGACTGTAACATCTTCTTTTTGGACGGTGCCTTTATCAGCAGATCGTCCAGATATGGAATTATGTTCACCCCCTGTCTGCGGAGGAGAACCATAATTTCCGCCATTACCTTGGTGAAAACCCTCGATGCTGTGGAGAGGCCAAATGGCAGAGCCTGGAACTGATAGTGACAGTCCAACAGTGCGTATCGGAGATAAGCCTGATGCGGCAGCCAAATCGGAATGTGGAGGTATGCATCCTTGATATCCAGGGATACCAGGAATTCCCCCTCTTCTAGACTTGATATCACCGCCCTTAGAGATTCCATTTTGAACTTGAACTCCTTCAGAAAGGGATTTAGTGATTTTAGGTTCAGAATGGGCCTGACCAAACCATCCGGTTTCGGTACCACGAAAAGGATCGAATAGTAACCTTTGTTTTGCAGATGAGGAGGGACCGGTACAATAACCTGTGCCTCCACCAACTTCTGGATGGCTGCCTGCAGGACAGCCCTGTCTGCCAGCAAAGCTGGCAAGCCTGATTTGAAGAATCGGTGAGGAGGGAGATCTTGAAATTCCAGCCTGTACCACAGGGACACGATATCTTGCACCCAGGGGTCCAGGCCGCACGACACCCAGACGTGACAGAAAAGCCTGAGTGATGCAGTTGAAGAAAAGGGTTTCTTCGTAGCAGGTGCAGCTAAGGGAAGAAAAGGTGACTTACCCGCCGTAGCCGTGGAGATCCACGCATATAACGCTTCCCCAAAGGGAGTCTGACCTGTGTAGGGTAGGGTCTCCACACTTCTCCTGGATTCCGCATCGGCGGACCACTGTCGCAGCCACAGTCCTCAATGAGCTGAGACAGACATGGAAGAAATTCCTGCAGCCATGGAACCCAGGTCTTTCATGGATTCTACGAGAAATCCTGCCAAATCCTGAATGTTACGCAAAAACAATTCTACATCAGATTTATGCATAGTATCCAAATCTTCAAGTAATGTGCCTGACCACTTTACTATAGTTTTGGCAATCTAAGCACTGGCAACAGTGGGACGTAATATAGCCCCTGAAGCCGTGTACATGGATTTGAGCGTATTATCAATTTTACGATCAGCCGGTTATTTCAAGGCGGTGGATCCTGGAACAGATAAAACCACCTTTTTTGAGAGTCTGGATACAGACGCGTCAACAATGGGCGGGTTTTTCCATTTTTTTCTATCCTCCACAGGGAAAGGAAACGCCACCAGGACCCTTTTAGGGATCTGGAATTTTTTCTCAGGGTTTTCCCATGCTTTTTCAAAAATAGCATTTCATTCTTTTGACGGTTAGCGAGGCTTTCTTATTTGCAGTAAAGTAAGCCTCCTCAACCTGCACAGGGGTTGTATCAGTAATATTCAACACATCCCTAATAGCCTCTATCATCAACTGCACCCCTTTTGCAAGAGATGCTGCCCCTCTCAACACATCTCCATCACCGTCCTCAGTGTCAGAATCGGTATCCGTGTCATCTTGCATAATCTGTGCAAGAGCACGTTTTTGGGAATATACAGCGGGGGGCCCTGAGGTAACAGAACTGGGCCAGACTGCCATAGAGCTCTGTAAAGCCTGAGTTGCAGACTCATTCTGTGCAACCCTAGTAGAGATCTGAGAAATCATAGATTTGATAGAGGATAACCACTCAGGCTCCCTTGCTGATATCTGTGCTAAACCAGTGCAATCCTGATTACATGGAATGGTATCATCCTGAAAGGACATATCCTCTGCAGCATATGACACAGAGTCCCTGGACATAGCTTAATGGAGACCACAGACACTCCACACACACACACGGGAGGGCAGACAGAGTTTCACCCCCAAGAATGGCAAGAGAGACACAGAGATTGGAGCCAACCCACACACAGCGCTTTTTTAGGTAAAGGGATACCCCCAACCAGCGCTGACTGTGCACCTTAATAGGTTACACAGCCTGTATACAGCCTCTTTACCCTTCTACAACCCCCTGGTGCCGTGAGAGATAGCTGGAGTTGTTCTGGAGGGACTTGCTCTTCACTGACAGCGTTGTGCAGGCAGGAAAATGGCGCTGAACACTGCTGGGTCTGCTCTGAGGAGAAGCTCCGCCCCCCAAATGGCGCTCTCTTCCCGCTCTTCATAGGATTATACAGGCCTGAGGAATTATGCTGGCAGAGATCCCGGGAACCCGACAGGCTGTGTGACCAGTGTAGGGTGTAGGCGCTGGCTCAGGCCGCCCCTCACAGCGCCGCACTATGTACCACTGAGCCCCGGGGCGCAGTTAGTACTGTGCTCCATACCCTGTTGTCGCCATCTTCACACCGACCCCCGCTTGCTAGGGGGGTCGGTGACTCACTCGCCACCAATCTTCTGGCTCTGTAAGGGGGTGGTGGCATGCTGCTGGGGCGAGCGATCCCCTGTGGTGGGGAACGATCGATCCCCTCAGGAGCTCAGTGTCCTGTCAGCGGAGATAGTGGCTCAGACCCCGCAGGGTGGACACTACTCCTCCCCTTAGTCCCATGAAGCAGGGAGGCTGTTGCCAGCAGCCTCCCTGTAAAATAATAAACTCTAAAATAAACTTTTACTAAGAAGCTCTGTAGAGCTCCCCTAGCTGTGACCGGCTCCTCTGAGCACATTTTCTAAACTGAGTCTGGTAGGAGGGGCATAGAGGAAGGAGCCGTCCCACAATCTCAAACTCTTAAAGTGCCAATGGCTCCTGGTGGACCCGTCTATACCCCCATGGTACTAATGTGGACCCCAGCATCCTCTAGGACGTAAGAAAAATCCACCAGGCGTGGATTTAGGAAACTCGCTATGACATCATATAAAGGTGTAATGATCAATGATCCCACCCTGGTACTTTCTTCCCAATAATTGATATGAAACACCGGATAATTGGGAATCTATTTAGAGGTGCATTGAATTTAACTCAGAAGATAGAGAAAAATATATATTAGCGACACCAATAGGATATAAATACCAGTTAAGGGTCAGTTTACCACATAGAGGGTAATTCAGACCTGATCGTAGCAGCAAATTTGTTAGCTAATGGGCAAAACCATGGGGGTAATTCTGAGTTGATCGCAGCAGCAAGTTTGTTAGCAATTGGGCAAAACCATGGGGGAAATTCCAAGTTGATCGCAGCAGGACATTTTTTTAGCAGTTGGGCAAAACCATGTGCACTGCAGGTGTGGCAGATATAACATGTGCAGAAAGATTTAGATTTAGGTGGGTTATTTTATTTCTGTGCAGGGTAAATACTGGCTGCTTTATTTTTACACTGCAAATTAGATTGCAGATTGAACTCACCCCACCCAAATCTAACTCTCTCTGCACATGTTATATCTGCCTCCCCTACAGTGCACATGGTTTTGCCAAACTGCTATAAAATTTCCTGCTGTGATCAACTTGGAATTACCTCCCATGTGCACTGCAGGAGGGGGAGATATAACATTTGCAGAGAGAGTTAGCTTTGGGTGTGGTCTGTTCAAACTGAAATCTAAATTGCAGTGTAAAAATAAAGCAGACAGTATTTACCCTGCACAGAAACAAAATAACCCACCCAAATCTATCTCTCTCTGCAAATGTTATATCTGTCCACCTGCAGTGCACATGGGGGGTAATTCAGTTCTGATCGCACGCTAGCGTTTTTTTGCAGCGCTGCGATCAGGTCAGAACTGCACATGCGTATGCAGAGCTGGATTAAGGCATAGGGGGGCCCGGGGTACTTAAGACGGGGGGGCCCTAGGATGTAAATTTAAAATTATAATATACAGTATATATATATATATATATATATACACACACACACACACATACATATATGAGGGCCCCCTTACAATGAGGTTACTTTAACAAAGATGTAAAAGTGAGGGTGCCATGGACCTCACTTACCTACAGATCGGGAGGACATTACGGCTGGCCGGAGGGGCTTTTCCTCGAGCACACTGACAGGTTACAGTGTTGCTGCTGATCCTGTCACACTGGCTCCTCTTGTCCTCCGGTGACAGCTGCAGCCTTCTGAATGGTGCGTGTAACTTCCCTGGTCCTCCCCACTGTATATTGGCTTGGCTGGTGGCGGCGGCGCGGGGAAATGGGTGTGGAGGGGGGTGCGTCGAGTGGTAGAGAAGAGGAATGGAAGAGAACTGGCAGGATCCCACAAGGATGAAGTAGCTTTAGCTTCGTCCTGCTCCCCTGGTCACCACTCCACCAGCGCCCCATAGTGTTCCTCCTCCTGGAACCAGTACTCGCTACAAAGGGGGACTTTTCCCAACATAGCGGTAGCAGGTCCGGGCCTCCGCCTGTCTGCCACTGGGCTGAGCCATCGCTCTGGAGCGCCGGCGGCTGGGCTCGCTGTCAGTGGGGAGGGGAGCGCAATGCTCAGCAGTACAGTGTAGAGAGGCAAGGGTCAGGTGGATGATAGACGCGGGTATACAGAGCTGGTGTGGGCGGGCATAGCAAGCGGCCATAGAGAGCTGGAGGTCTCTGCGTGCGGGAAGTCTGTGCGGGCGGACGGCCGTAGAGAGCGGGCTGTCTTTGCTGGTGGGTGTAGAGTGTTGGCGGGCGTACAGTGCAGTCACAGTCAGGAGGGTGAGGGGGGTGCCGGACATTAGGCGGTGGCTGTGCACACGAAAATGATAAATATGTCTATACATACACACATATATATATATATATATATATATATATATATATCACACACATATACATATATATATATATAAACACACATATACAATTACACACACACATGTAAGGATGTGCCCTGTGGGCACATCCATGTGGCTGTCCCTAGCTGGGGCAGCTTGTCTGTCCCCAGCGCGGAGTGTGCGGCGGCGGGTGCCTGGTGCAGGGATCGGATGTTTCCCTGCACCAGGCTGTCGGCGGCGGAGAGCGGCGCGGCGGCGCTTTAAACTTGGCGCCGCTGGGGCCGCCAATGAGAAGCGCAGCCCGCGGCTTTTTGAATCCGGCGCCGTCCGCGAGCCAATCACGGCTCGCGGGGCGCCGGCCAATCAGGAACAGGCGCGGCGAGCCAATCGGCGCTCGCCGCGTCATAGGCCCCGCCCCCGGCGTCTGACGTCAGACGCCGGGCGGGAGCCTGAAGGAGAGGCCGCGCCGAAGAGCGGGAGAAGACTCGAGCGGAAGAAGCGAGGACGGACGTCGGCGCGCCGGAGCGCAGAAGATCCCGGCGGCAAGAAGAAAGAAGACGGGCTAGGAAAAGAAGATGTCCAGCGGCGGCTGGACGCGGCGCGACGACGGCGGCGCCGCTGGCCAGGACGGGCCAGCGGCCGAAGATTGAAGAAGAGCGCCGGAGAGGTCACCAGGGGTGGGAAGCGAAGAGCTGACGAAGCTCCCCCCTGGTGCCTCTTCCAGCGGGTCAGGTAGGCCCTTGTCAGGTGCCCCTGTACCCGCTTTCCCCCTAGACCACCGGGTGTTCGGGCATTAGGCCCGTGGGCACAGTCAGGCCCTCCCGGCCTGTGGGCACGTAGTCGGGCCCTCCCGGCCCGTGGGCATATAGTCGGGCCCTCCTGGCCCGTGGGGGCATTTGGTCGGGCCCTCCAGGCCCGTGGCCCAGATAGGCAGGCACTAGGCCTGGGGGCACATGTTGGGCACTAGGCCCCTAAGGTTAGTCAGGCCACCGGCCTGTGGCACCAGTTAGGCGGGCATTAGGCCCGAGGCACAATCCAGGCACTAGGCCTGTGGGGCATTAGAGGGCATTAGGCCCTAGTGGATTTTGGCCAAATAGGTACGATAAGGTGACCTTGGGCACAAGGCCCAGGTCACCCAACGGGCAGCAAGGTAGGCGGGCGCTAGGCCCGTGGGCGAAGTCAGGCCTCCGGCCTGTGGGCAGTTAGGGGGCGCTAGGCCCAGTGAATCAGCGTTTCCCCGAGGTGAGTAAAGGTGGCACTGGGCGTTAGGCTCAGGCCACCCTGAGAGTACGGTAGGTGGGTGAGCTGTGCGGTCCCCACTACTGGGTGTTCTGAGTCGGGTAGACAAAGGGACAGCACCGTTTTATGTTGTAACTCCGATAGTGTGATATATGTTGTTACCGTGCAGGGCAAATTGCTGTTATGAGGTTTGTGCTAGTTATGTTGCACCACACCCACAGAGCTAGTTTGAGGGCTCTGCTGTTGTAGTTAGTATAGGGTGTGACACTAGGTCAGAGTTAGGCCCTGCACGGCTGTTTCTCTTTGCCTCCTTACAGGGACCTGTAAGTGGAGAAGATCGGAGTGCAAGACTTGTGACGGTGAGTAGCATCCGTGTACGTCTGTCCCTTGTTTGTCCCCGAGCGCCGGAGTTAGGATTGCTCACGGACGTGAGAATCCCTTTTCATCACACTACGTGCGAAAGCGCGAGTGTGTGAAATCTGGGTGGCTGAGGCTTTGTGCCGGTGATGACCATTCGCCCAACCGGTGAAGGTCGCGGCCACCCCTGGGGTATCCCCTGTTCCAGCGGAAGAAGGGTCGATACCCCCTTTGATGTAAACCATTCTCTCCTCAGCTCGGTCGACGGTCAGCTCCAAGAGGGAATCGCCGTGTCCGGATCCGACTGAAGAATTCCAGGTCCGTTGAAGGTTCCGGTACCTGAAGGTGAGAGAGATCGGCGCCTGGTGAGTACCGCGTCTACACCTGCACGGCAGCAGGCACCACCACACGCACGCACCCGCAGGCCCCCGCACCTCTCACACTTGGCGTAGTCGGCAGGATCAAAGAGACCGGATCACGGACACGATGTGGAACGCCACCAAGAAGACCTCCCTGCGGACGGCTCCGGAGAAGACTCACCCCCGGACGTGTGCGGACCAGAGCGACTGGGTGACGGTGTCTGGGGCAGACATCCTGAAGATGGTGCAGCGGTCGGTCCAGCGGGAAAAAGAAGAGCGCCGGGAGAAGGGGCGCAAGAAGGCCGCTGTGACGCCCTGCAAGAAATGTCGGCAAACAGGTCACTTTGCCGACGAGTGTACTTGGCGAGAGACGTCCCCAAAGAAGGTGGTCCAGGAAGCGGACCGAAGACGTCAGAAGGGCCAAGCGAAGGAGTCCTGGTGTTTGCTCTGCGGAAACTACGGGCATGAGCACAACAGTTGTCCCTGGGACGAAGAGTTGAGCGAAGACGAGGTTGATTCCCGGTGTGAAAGCTGTGGAGATCCCCGACATCGGCTCCTGGAATGTCCATGGACGGAAGACAGGACGGACTACGAGGCCACGGTGAAGCAGCTGACGGAATCTCGTCAGCAGCTTTGGGACCGGGTGGCTGCAGAGCCTGTGTGTGCGCTCTGCGAGGCGAGAGTTGTCCGTGGGATGAAGACCAGATGATTGCGGATGGTCGCGCCCAGAGATGGAAGAAGAGATGCCAGCGGAAGCGAAGGAGTACGCTGAGGAAACAGAGGTGCCAGCGGAAAGGACTAAGTACGCTGAGGAGGAAAATAATACCCTAGTCCAGGTATCGGAGGAAGACTCGGACTACGGTGAGCTGTCCGCCAACGAATCCCTCCAAGAACAGACAGAGGACGACTCTGGCATCGGAAGCGCCGACGAGAGTGACTGGCAGGATCGGGTGGAGTCGTGCTCCCAGTTGAATGCCCTCCATGAAGAGGAGGAGATAGTCCTGGAGCAATACCTGCCGGAAGTACCGAAAGGGACGGACGTACGGGGACAGGATCGCGATGCCGTGGGAGGACCCGTTCCAGAGGAAGACACAGGACCTTTGGAGATGCCCCACGAGGAAATTCGACATGTGGTGGCTGTTGCCCGGGAGGAAACGGATGCCCCGGAGGATTCCGCTGTTGGGTGGTGGTCGATACCACACCCGGAAGACAGGGACGAAGCCACAGGCGATATCGAAGGCCAAGAGTGGGTGACTGTTGTCCCCGTGGAGGAAGATTCCCCTTGGTGGCCAGCGTCAAGCGACCGTGAGGAGATGCCACTTCCCCAGAGGATCCACCGATGGAGGTCAGGAGGAACGAAGAAGAGGAACCCGGAGCTGGAGGTGGAAGGATGTGGGGTCACAGCCTGTCTGGGCTGGACCCTTGAACACAACCTCGCCGGAAGGACCTCGGAATTCCCTGACCCGCGGACAATGGAAGTCGTGAGGAACTTTGTAGGGACTACAAAGGATAAAGGGGGGGGAAATGTAAGGATGTGCCCTGTGGGCACATCCATGTGGCTGTCCCTAGCTGGGGCAGCTTGTCTGTCCCCAGCGCGGAGTGTGCGGCTGCGGGTGCCTGGTGCAGGGATCGGATGTTTCCCTGCACCAGGCTGTCGGCGGCGCGGCGGCGCTTTAAACTTGGCGCCGCTGGGGCCGCCAATGAGAAGCGCCGCCCGCGGCTTTTTGAATCCGGCGCCGTCCGCGAGCCAATCACGGCTCGCGGGGCGCCGCCCAATCAGGAACAGGCGCGGCGAGCCAATCGGCGCTCGCCGCGTCATAGGCCCCGCCCCCGGCGTCTGACGTCAGACGCCGGGCGGGAGCCTGAAGGAGAGGCCGCGCCGAAGAGCGGGAGAAGACTCGAGCGGAAGAAGCGAGGACGGACGTCGGCGCGCCGGAGCGCAGAAGATCCCGGCGGCAAGAAGAAAGAAGACGGGCTCGGAAAAGAAGATGTCCAGCGGCGGCTGGACGCGGCGCGACGACGGCGGCTGGACGCGGCGCGACGACGGCGGCGCCGCTGGCCAGGACGGGCCAGCGGCCGAAGATTGAAGAAGAGCGCCGGAGAGGTCACCAGGGGTGGGAAGCGAAGAGCTGACGAAGCTCCCCCCTGGTGCCTCTTCCAGCGGGTCAGGTAGGCCCTTGTCAGGTGCCCCTGTACCCGCTTTCCCCCTAGACCACAGGGTGTTCGGGCATTAGGCCCGTGGGCACAGTCAGGCCCTCCCGGCCTGTGGGCACGTAGTCGGGCCCTCCCGGCCCGTGGGCATATAGTCGGGCCCTCCTGGCCCGTGGGGGCATTTGGTCGGGCCCTCCAGGCCCATGGCCCAGATAGGCAGGCACTAGGCCTGGGGGCACATGTTGGGCACTAGGCCCCTAAGGTTAGTCAGGCCACCGGCCTGTGGCACCAGTTAGGCGGGCATTAGGCCCGAGGCACAATCCAGGCACTAGGCCTGTGGGGCATTAGAGGGCATTAGGCCCTAGTGGATTTTGGCCAAATAGGTACGATAAGGTGACCTTGGGCACAAGGCCCAGGTCACCCAACGGGCAGCAAGGTAGGCGGGCGCTAGGCCCGTGGGCGAAGTCAGGCCTCCGGCCTGTGGGCAGTTAGGGGGCGCTAGGCCCAGTGAATCAGCGTTTCCCCGAGGTGAGTAAAGGTGGCACTGGGCGTTAGGCTCAGGCCACCCTGAGAGTACGGTAGGTGGGTGAGCTGTGCGGTCCCCACTACTGGGTGTTCTGAGTCGGGTAGACAAAGGGACAGCACCGTTTTATGTTGTAACTCCGATAGTGTGATATATGTTGTTACCGTGCAGGGCAAATTGCTGTTATGAGGTTTGTGCTAGTTATGTTGCACCACACCCACAGAGCTAGTTTGAGGGCTCTGCTGTTGTAGTTAGTATAGGGTGTGACACTAGGTCAGAGTTAGGCCCTGCACGGCTGTTTCTCTTTGCCTCCTTACAGGGACCTGTAAGTGGAGAAGATCGGAGTGCAAGACTTGTGACGGTGAGTAGCATCCGTGTACGTCTGTCCCTTGTTTGTCCCCGAGCGCCGGAGTTAGGATTGCTCACGGACGTGAGAATCCCTTTTCATCACACTACGTGCGAAAGCGCGAGTGTGTGAAATCTGGGTGGCTGAGGCTTTGTGCCGGTGATGACCATTCGCCCAACCGGTGAAGGTCGCGGCCACCCCTGGGGTATCCCCTGTTCCAGCGGAAGAAGGGTCGATACCCCCTTTGATGTAAACCATTCTCTCCTCAGCTCGGTCGACGGTCAGCTCCAAGAGGGAATCGCCGTGTCCGGATCCGACTGAAGAATTCCAGGTCCGTTGAAGGTTCCGGTACCTGAAGGTGAGAGAGATCGGCGCCTGGTGAGTACCGCGTCTACACCTGCACGGCAGCAGGCACCACCACACGCACGCACCCGCAGGCCCCCGCACCTCTCACACACACATATATATATATATATATATATATATATTAATACATACATATATATACATATACACACACATATATACATATATATATATATGTATGTACATATATACACAAACACACACACACATATATATATATATATATACTCTATGTGTGTGTGTATATATATATATATACATATATATATATATAAACCCAGTGCAAAATACGGCCAGACTTAAATTTTTTATGTGCTTTGCTGCTGGCCTAGGAGAGCTGGCTGAGACTCTGACTGGGTGCTGGCTGCTGCCTCCATGTGCCGTCCTCCTTCTTCCCTGCAGCCTGCGCGCCCAGCCAATGACTGAGCCGCAGGCTGCTGCTCCTCAGATTATTGGACAGCTGAGCCGTCGCTCAGCTGTCCTTCCCTTTACAGGCACTGACTCCCTGCGTGCGGTGGCGGCTGCGGCCGCAGCGTCAGCCTTTGCAGTCCAGTGGAGCCGGGAGCCAGAGCCGCCAGGGACAGCAATCGCTGTGCTGCCCTGACACTGCGTGTGGCGCCGGCTCCAGGGAGCGCAGCACAATACCGCAGATCGGAACAGAGATCCGATCTGCGGCGGCGGCGGGGGGCCCTTTAAAGAAAGGGGGCCCGGGGTACTTATCCCCGGGGCCCCCCTCTTAATCTGGCTCTGTGCGTATGCACCGCAATGCGCAGGCACTTCGCACAGGTACAAAGCTGTTCACTGCTCTGTAAAGGGTTTGGCGAAGAATCAATTCGCACGGGCGATCGCAAGGTTATTGACAGGAAGAAGGCATTTGTGGGTGTCAACTGACCGTCTTCTGGGAGTGTTTGGGAAAATGCAGGCGTGTCCAAGCGTTTGCAGGGCTGGTGTCTGACGTCAATTCCGGTCCCGGACAGGCTGAAGTGATCGCTGCGGCTGAGTAAGTCCTGGGCTACTCAGAAACTGCACAAAATCTTTTTGTACCGCTCGGCTGCACATGCGATTGTACACCTGCACAGCTAAAATACACTCCGCGGTGGGCGGCAACTATGCCAATGCAGGACTGCAAAAAACAGCTAGCGAGTGATCAGGTTGGAATGACCCCCATGGTTTTGGCCAACTGCTAACAAATTTGCTGCTACAATCAGGACTGAATTACCCCCATAGTGCATTGGAAGTGCATCTTAAATGAGGTCCATTTCCCCATAGGGAGTAACTACGTTAATAACTATATTTATGCATTATAAGTGTTAGCATGCAATGCACAAAAGGAACAAGAAATATTTCTGCACTACCTTACTAACAGCATTTATTCATTGGGCCCAAAGGCTTACAGTTTTTCCCACTTTTATTTAGGTTATAAGCTATATGTAATCATGGTGTGTCAACACCAACCTCTCTACCCTTTATACTCGAGTATAAGCCGACTTTTTCAGCACATTTTTCTGTGCTGAAAAAGCCCCCCTCGGCTTATACTCGAGTCAATGGCTGCAGCAGACGCCGTGGGCTGTGTGGGCGTCCGCTGCAGCCGGCTCCAGGACAGACACTAGAGGTCATTATTGACCTCTAGTGTCTGTGCGCGTTGCTATGGGAGAGACGTCATGACGTCTCTCCCATAGAGATGATCGGGTGCCGGGGAGCGGGCGGCCGGACGGAGCGGCGGCCGGACGGAGCGTGCGGCCGGACGGAGCGGAGCAGCGCAGCAGCAGAAGAAGCGGTCGGGAAGCAGGAGCGGGGCAGTGGTAAGTATTGTTTTTGTGTGTGTTTGTGTGTTTGTAAGCGGCGACGGGGGCACTGCAACAGGGGGCAAAGAAAGAAGGGGGCACTGCAACAGGGGGCAAAGAAAGAAGGGGGCACTGCAACAGGGGGCAAAGAAAGAAGGGGGCACTGCAACAGGGGGCAAAGAAAGAAGGGGGCACTGCAACAGGGGGCAAAGAAAGAAGGGGCACTGCAACAGGGGGCAAAGAAAGAAGGAGGCACAACTACTGGGGGCAATGAAAGGGGGCACAACTACTGGGGGCAATGAAAGGGGGCACAACTACTGGGGGCAAAGAAAGAGAGTGCATAACTACTGGGGGCAATGAAAGAGGGGCACAACTACTGGGGGCAAAGAAGGGGCATAACTACTGGGGGCAAAGCAACGGCAGCATGTTTTTATCTGGCACTGTGGGGGGATATCTGTTACTGGGGGTATATGTGGCACTGGGGGCACAACCCTAGCAACAAGCATTACCCCCTGGCAACAAGCATAACACCTACCGCATGAAACCCCTGGCAACGAGCATGACACCCTGAGCATGAAAACCCCTGGCACCGTACATTTCCCACCCTAGGCTTATACTCGAGTCAGTCATTTTTCCCAGTTTTTTGTGGTAAAATTAGGTATCTCGGCTTATATTCGGGTCGACTTATACTCGAGTATATACGGTAATCATTTTTCTAGCAGTATACATTTATCTAAACGTTAACAGTCATAATCTACATACAACTCCACACACACTGTAACAAAAAGAATTAGCACGTGGTAACAATATTTGGCGGTATGGAGACTCTTGTTTGTCAAAAATACAGTATATGGCCATAGCTATGGTGCTGGTCCAGAGTATTTCTGGAAGGCAGTTTACCGTAACAAAACCTTGAATAAAGTAAATTAATGTCCCTTAGCTGTGTTGCTTCTCCCTACAGCATCCCAGTACACTTACTTCTCACACTGCCATATCACTTTGCCATATGCTGGGGTATCAAACAGTGGCCGGGCAACTCAGACCAACTGTCACTCTGCTTGCCTCACTACTCTTTATTGCCTCTCTTGGATTGCCATGGCAACATTTTTTCAAATCACCCCACAGCTGCATTAACCCCTTCACTGCTGGCATCAAGACAAATGACTGTTGGGGAGACGGCGTTACAAATAATAAGAATTTACTTACCGATAATTCTATTTCTCGTAGTCCGTAGTGGATGCTGGGAACTCCGTAAGGACCATGGGGAATAGCGGCTCCGCAGGAGACTGGGCACATCTAAAGAAAGCTTTAGGACTATCTGGTGTGCACTGGCTCCTCCCCCTATGACCCTCCTCCAAGCCTCAGTTAGGATACTGTGCCCGGACGAGCGTACACAATAAGGAAGGATTTTGAATCCCGGGTAAGACTCATACCAGCCACACCAATCACACCGTACAACTTGTGATATGAAACCCAGTTAACAGCATGATAACAGAGGAGCCTCTGAATAGATTAGATGGCTCACAACAAGAACCCGATAAGTTAACAAAAACTATGTACAAGTATTGCAGACAATCCGCACTTGGGATGGGCGCCCAGCATCCACTACGGACTACGAGAAATAGAATTATCGGTAAGTAAATTCTTATTTTCTCTGACGTCCTAGTGGATGCTGGGAACTCCGTAAGGACCATGGGGATTATACCAAAGCTCCCAAACGGGCGGGAGAGTGCGGATTACTCTGCAGCACCGAATGAGAGAACTCCAGGTCCTCCTCAGCCAGGGTATCAATTCGTAGAATTTTGCAAACGTGTTTGCCCCTGACCAAGTAGCTGCTCGGCAAAATTGTAAAGCCGAGACCCCTCGGGCAGCCGCCCAAGATGAGCCCACCGTCCTTGTGGAATGGGCTTTTATTGATTTAGGCTGCGGTAATCCTACCGCAGAATGCGCCAGCTGAATAGTGCTACAAAACCAGCGCGCAATAGACTGCCTAGAAGCAGGAGCACCCAGCTTGTTGGGTGCCATCAGGATAAACAGCGAGTCAGTTTTCCTGACTCCAGCCGTCCTGGAAAAATAAAATTTACAGGGCTCTGACTACGTCCAGCAACTTGGAATCCTCCAAGTCCCCAGTAGCCGCAGGCACCACAATAGGTTGGTTCAAGTGAAAACCTGAGACCACATTCGGGAGAAACTGAGGACGAGTCCTCAACTCTGCCCTATCCATACAGAAAATCAGATAAGGCCTTTTACATGACAAAGCCGCCAATTCTGACACACGCCTGGCCAAGGCCAAGGCCAACAGCATGACCACTTTCCACGCGAGATACTTTAGCTCCATGGTTTTAAGTGGCTCAACCAATGCGACATTAGGAAATCCAACACCACGTTGAGATCCAAAAAGTGCCACAGGAGGCACAAAAGGAGGCTGAATATGTAGTACTCCTTTAACCAAAGTCTGAACTTCAGGCAGTGAAGCCAGTTTTTTCTGGAAGAAAATCGACAGAGCCGAAATCTGGACCTTGATGGACCCCAATTTGAGGCCCAAACGTCACCCCTGCTTGCAGGAAGTGCAGGAATCGACATAGTTGAAATTCCTCCGTCGGGGCCTTCATGGCCTCCCACCAAGCAACAAATTTTCGCCAAACGCGGCGATAATGTCTTGCGGTGACATCCTTCCTGGCCATGATCAGGGTAGGGATGACTTCCTTCGGAATACCCTTTTCCTTTAGGATCCGGTGTTCTACCGCCATGCCGTCAAACGCAGCCGCGGTAATTCTTGGAACAGACAGGGTCCCTGCTGCAGCAGGTCTTGTCTGAGCGGCAGAGGCCAAGGGTCCTCTGCCAGCATCTCTTGAAGTTCCGGGTACCAAGCTCTTCATGGCCAATCCGGAACCCCGAGTATGGTTTTCACTCCTCGCCTTCTTATTATTCTCAGTACCTTGGGTATGAGAGGTAGAGGAGGAGACACATAAACCGACTGGTACACCCACGGTGTCACTAGAGCGTCCCCAGTGATCGCCTGAGGGTCCCTTGACCTGGCGCAACATCTTTTCAACTTCTTGTTGAGGCGGGACGCCATCATGTCCACCCGTGGTCATTCCCAACGGTTTACCCGCATTTGGAAAACTTCTGGATGAAGTCCCCATTCTCCTGGGTGTAGGTCGCCCATCGGAGAATCCTTGTGGCTTCTGCCATCGCCATCCTGCTTCTTGTGCCGCCCTGTCTGTGTACATGGGCGACCGCCGTGATGTCGTCTGATTGGATCAGTACCGGCTGGTTCTGAAGCAGGGGCCTTGCTTGTCTTAGGGCATTGTAAATGGCCCTTAGCTGCAGAATATTTATGTGAAGCGAAATCTCCTTGGAAATTTCTTCCCTGTGTGACTGCACCCCAGCCCCGAAGGCTGGCATCCGTGGTCACCAGGACCCAGTCCTGTATTCTGAATCTGCGTCCCACTAGTAGATGAGCCCTCTGCAGCCACCACAGCAGCGACACCCTGTTTCTTGCTGACAGGGTTATCCGCTGTTGTATCTGTACATGGGACCCGGACCATTAGTCCCACAGGTCCCACTGGAACGTCCTTGCGTGGAGTCTTCCGAATGGAATTATGCTTCGTACGAAGCTACCATTTTTCCCAGGACTCGTGTGCATTGATGTACCGACACCTGTCCTGGTTTTAGGATGTCTCTGACTAGAGATGACAACTCCTCGGCTTTTTCCACTGGAAGAAACACTATTTTCTGGTCTGCGTTCAGAAACATTCCCAGGAACAGAAGACGTGTCGTCGGGACCAGCTGTGACTTTGGAATATTGAGAATCCAGTCGTGCTGTTGTAGCACTTCCCGAGAGAGTGCTACCCCCACTACCAACTGTTCTTTGGACCTCGCCTTTATCAGGAGATCGTCCAAGTACGGGATAATAAAAACTTCCTTCTTGTGAAGGAGTATCATCACTTCGGCCATTACCTAGGTAAAGACCTTCGGTGCCGTGGACAACTCCAACGGCCGCGTCTGGAACTGATAGTGACAGTCCTGTACCACATATCTGAGGTACTCCTGGTGAGGGGGGGGGGGGGAATGGGGACATGCAGGTACGCATCCTTGATGTCCAGGGAGACCCTGTAATCCCCCTCGTCCAGGCTCGTATAAAGCGCCCTGAGCGATTCCATCTTGAACTTGAATCTTCTGATATAAAAGTTCAAGTAGTTTAATTTCAAGATGGGTCTCACCGAACCGTTGCGGTACCACAACCACTGTGGAATAGTAACCCCTTCCTTGCTGAAGGAGGGGCACCTTGACAATCACTTGTTGTGATTATAGTGTTGAATATCCACCAACACCGTCTCCCTGGCAGAGGGAGGTGCCGGTAAGGCAGATTTTAGGAAACGGCTGGGGGAAGAACGTCTCGAACTCCAGCCTGTACCCCTGAGATACTACTTGAAGGACCCAGGGATCTATGTGAGAGAGCCCACTGTCCGCTGAAATATCTGAGACGGGCCCCCACCGTACCCGGGTCCGCCTGAGCAGCCCCAGCACCATGCTGTGGCCCTACCGGACGCAGGGAGGACTTCTGCTCTTGGGAACTAGCTGTGTGTTGCAGCTTTTTTCCTCTACCTTTGCCTCTCGGCAGAAAGGATGAGCCTCTAGCCCACTTGTTTTTCTGGGGCCGAAAGGACTGTACTTGATGATACGGTGTTTTCTTTTGTTGTGGGATAGCCTGTGGCAAAAAAATTAATTTCCCAGCAGTAGCTGTGGAAACGAGGTCTGAAAAACTATCCCCAAACAGTTTTACCCCCTTATAGGGCAACTTCCATGTGCCGATTCGAGTCGGCATCGCCTGACCATTGCCAAGTCCATAACCCCCGTCTGGCGGCAATGGACCTAGCGCTTATTTTTGATGCCAGCCGGCAAATATCCCTCTGTGCATCACGCATGTATAAGACCACGTCTTTTATATGCTCTATTTTCAGCAAAATATTGTCCCTATCCATAGTTATTTTCCGACAGGGAATCTGACCACGCAGCGGGAGCACTGCCCATCCATGCCGAAGCAACGGCTGGTCGCAATATAATGCCCTAGTGTGTGACCATATCTTATAGGGTAACCTCCTGCTTTCTATCAGCAGGTTCCTTCAGGGCGGCCGTACCCGAAGACGGTAGTGCCACCTTTTCTGATAAGCGTGTAAACGCTGTATCTACCCTATGGGGTGTTTCCCCGCGTGACCTATCCTCTGGCGGGAAAGAGTACGCTGCCAATAACCGTTGTAGAAATTATCAATTTCTTACCGGGGGAAGACCAGTCTTCCTCACACACCTCATTTAATTTCTCAGATGCATGAAAAACTACTAATAGTTTTCTCTCACCAAACACAATACCCTTTTATGTGGTACCTGGGTTATAATCATAAATGTGTAATACATTTTTCATTGTCTCAATCCTGTAACGGGTGGACCTATTTGGAGGGTACACCAGTCTCATCGATGTCGACACTGGAGTCAGTATCCGTGTCGACATCTGTGTCTGTTATCTGAGGTAGCGGGCGATTTTAGAGCCCCCCATGACATTTGAGACGCTGGAACAGGCACAAGCTGAGTAGCCGGCTGTTCCGTGTCGTCGGCCTTTTATGTAAGGAGTTGACACTTTCACGAAATCCTTCCATAAGTTCAACCACACCGGTGTCGACCCCGCAGGGGGTGACAGCATATTTATAGGCATTCGCTCCGCCTCCACCTCATTATCCTCCACATACCTGTCAACACAGCCGTACCGACACACAGCACACACACAGGGAATGCTCTGATAGAGGACAGGACCCCACAAAGCCCTTTGGGGAGACAGAGGGAGAGTATGCCAGCACACACCAGGGCGCTATATATCACAGGGATAGCACCTATAAAAAAGTGTTTTCCCTTATAGCTGCCTATATGTTGTATACTGCGCCTAAATTGTGCCCCCCCCCCCTCTCTTTTTAACCCTTTCTGTAGTGTATTAACTGCAGGGGAGAGCCAGGGAGCTTCCCTCCAACGGAGCTGTGAGGGAAAAATGGCGCCAGTGTGCTGAGGAGATAGGCTCCGCCCCTTTTTCGCGGACTTTTCTCCCGCATTTTTATGGAATCTGGCAGGGGTTAATATACATCCATATAGCCCTGGGGGTTATATGTGATGTATTTTTGCCAGCCAAGGTGTTTATATTGCTGCTCAGGGCGCCCCCCCCCCCCCCAGCGCCCTGCACCCTCCGTGACCGGAGTGTGTGGTGTGCATGAGGAGCAATGGCGCACAGCTGCAGTGCTGTGCGCTACCTTGGTGAAGACTGATGTCTTCTGCCGCCGATTTTCCGGACCTCTTCTTGCTTCTGGCTCTGTAAGGGGGCCGGCGGCGCGGCTCTGGGACCGGACTCCGAGGCTGGGCCTGTGTTCGGTCCCTCTGGAGCTAATGGTGTCCAGTAGCCTAAGAAGCCCAAGCTGGCTGCAAGCAGGCAGGTTCGCTTCTTCTCCCCTTAGTCCCTCGATGCAGTGAGCCTGTTGCCAGCAGGTCTCACTGAAAATAAAAAACCTAAAACTAACTTTTTCTAAGAAGCTCAGGAGAGCTCCTAGATTGCACCCTGCTCGGTCAGGCACAAAAATCTAACTGAGGCTTGGAGGAGGGTCATAGGGGGAGGAGCCAGTGCACACCAGATAGTCCTAAAGCTTTCTTTAGATGTGCCCAGTCTCCTGCGGAGCCGCTATTCCCCATGGTCCTTACGGAGTTCCCAGCATCCACTAGGACGTCAGAGAAATATCATAACTAAATATAAAAATTAAATAAATAAAAATATATATAGGGAATCTAGATACTTTTTCAAGCAAATGTGTGATGAGAATATCATACCCTATTGAATTAACACTTACATGCATTTTTGTAGTTGTTATTATTCCATAGATGAGTGAGATAAAATACTGTACATAAATGTAATATCTCCTGCGTTCCTGCACCTGCGCCCCCACCTTATCAGAATTACAGTACTCCTAGTAGAATTACAGTACTCCATCCTATTAGAATTATGGTACGGTACCCCATCCTATTGGAATTACAGTACTCTTATTAGAATTACAGTACTCCATCCTATTAGAATTACAGTATCCCATTCTATTAGAATTATAGTACTCCATCCTATTAGAATTACAGTATCCCTTTCTATTAGAATTACAGTACTCCGGGGGCGTGGCTTGACTCTGGAGGAGAGCAGTCGCAGCTTTGCACAGCTCCTGCTTTCACACTACCTTTTAACCCCCCCAGCCCGCTCAAACCCGTTTCCCCATCCCATCCCTCCATTATATACCCTCTTCCTACCTCCCTGCTGCTGAACGCCGCTGGCCACGGAATCGGGGAGCGCCGTGGAGGCTCCCGCGTATTGCGGCCTGCGTTCAGTCCCCACGCTGGGGCCTCTAGTGGAGCTCCGCCGGACTTCCGGGCGCGCCGTGGTGACGGCACCCGGTCCTGCTTCCCCTCTCCTGATGCTCCCGAACCTGGCTGCTGCCCGCGGACGGGCCGAGTTACCCGCCACTGCAACACCTGCGGGAGGGTCCGTTCGGGAGTGCGGTGTCTCACCTCCCTGAAGCGGCGATGGGACCTGGTGGCCATCTTCCCCCCGCTGCTGCGAGCCGCCTTGTGGAGGCCTTAGAGGAGGACGCCATCGTTACTCAGCCGGAAATCCTGCTGATTCTCCCTGTTGCTACCTGGGAGGTGCCCGGAGCGGCCCGCAGACACTGCTCTTGTCCGGATCGCCCGGTGGGGAGGAGACCACGTTGACTCTGTGGGGGGCCCTGCTGGAGAGAGACCATCTCATCTAACCGCCACCGGAGAGATAGGACTGCCTGCTGACCGCCGCACGGCGTACCATTAAACTGGTAAGGCACCCTGTCTTACCACCCGCTCTCCTCTGTGATATTTATTATAAAAAAGCCCTCCAGAACATAATCACGGGCCACTGCAGCTGTGACCGCAGATCTCACTCCCCTGCTGCAGTCGTCCACTAGCACGAGGACCTCCAGGAAACCTAGCTCCGAAGTATATCTGCCCTGACGCCTGCCCTGCAGCACCCCCCCCCCCCCCTCCCCTGCTTTATCATGACTGGAGCACTGCCCCCCCCCCCCCCCGGTCCGCGGGTCTTTCCTACAGTGTAATCACATCCTGGACCTTGCAAAACGGCTGCTTTGCTTCCCTAACGCCTCTCGCTGACGGAAGATCATAGTGAGCCTACACGACACTCCCTCTCTGCCTTAACGCTGTTGTACCGCGCTCCTGCAGTGCCTATACTCTTCAGCTGCCTGTTTGGATGATCACTGCTGCGGCACAATTCTCTACAACCCGTCACTCACCAGTGCTTTTCTCCTCATGAGCCCTTTCTCCCATCCCCACGTCACTACCTGATTGCATGCACTACACCTTTGAGAGGACCTCGGTGACGCATTACTACTGCTCCTCCCTCATCTTTGACCTTGATCACGGACTTCCTCTCAATTATGATATCTGGCATTACAAAAGGATCCTCCTTTAATACTTCACCCGCCACCTGCCTTTTTCTGTTTATAATTCTCTGGATGCTCCCTGTGAACACTTTGTGGATACTCCGTCTCTCCTTACATGCGGACCGGATTCCACCCTTGCTTCAACTAACGGTAATTTGGACGTGATGTGATGACCCAGCACCTTGCTACTTCACATGTGAGACCCGAAACACTCTTCCAATATCTCACTCCTTGCTGCTACTGCTCTTATACCTCAACATCTCTGCATGAAAAGATTCTTAATCCTTACATCAATGACTTCGGCGGGAGCTCCATTACCGCCTCGTGACGTTACTCCTTGTGGCAACTCCTCTGACTCAGACCGTTCAACATCGTGCTCTGCATCTCTACGCACTCGCAGATCCAGGCCACCTGTTTAACAGCCAAAAATGAAGCATAACGACTTAGTGGCGGTTCTGGATCCCCTTTTGGATGAGAAACTAGCTGGCATAAAAGAAGCCATCAAATCCACTCTCACCCAACTCAACCAGCACTCTGGCCGTTTGGATGAAGCAGAACAGAGGATATCGACGCTAGAGGATGACCTATCGACGGCCCAGCGTACCATACAATCCAATCAATCGGAAATAGCTGACCTTTCGGAGAAGATCGATGACCTTGAGAATCGTAGACGGCGTATTAACCTGAGAGTCATCGGCATCCCAGAATCGGTTAAAGGTCACGAACTTCTAGATCTGCTTTACTCTGACATCCCGGAACAACTAGCTATGGACCTTAGAGGAACCCTGCTTCTCATTGAAAGAGCCCACAGGATTGGGCCTGAATGGAAAAACCCTACTGGACGTCTCCGCCCTGTCATAATGCGACTGTTAAACTATGCTGATAAGATGAAGCTTCTGGATCACTATCACAAAACGGCCTCTTTGTCTTACAATGATGACCATCTTCTCATTTTCCAAGACTTTTCTGTCCTAGTAGCTACCAAGTGCAGAGAGTTTGCCCCCATATGCAAGCATCTCTTTGATACCAAGGTCAAGTTTTCCCTGCTTTATCCGGTGCACCTCTGGATCTTAGAGAATGGAAAACCGCTGTTCTTTGATGACCCGGGAGAAGCGAGGCTGCATTTCTCCTTACCTAATACTTGATTATAACTGTTACCTACTGGTTTGCTATTCATTGTTGTACTGATCTCATATTTCGGGTCTCGTATTTGAAGTGTTATGTTTATAACGTATGTATACTCATAGTTCATTCACGAACTGTTTTATGTTTTTTTTGTTCTTGCTGATGTATTGTTATTTGTTTTGTTATGTCCGCCTAGGCCGAAGCCTCCTCCCCCTCCTGTGGTGTCCTCTCCCCGCTCGATGGGACGGGGTGGGGCCCTATTTCACGTTATACACACTCGTTATGTCATTTCCGACTGTGGGTGTAGGCTAATATGGCCTCTGCAGCCTCCCCACACTCCCATATATACGGAGATTCTAGTACTGCTTCCCTACGTTTAGTCTCCTGGAATGTAGAGGGGCTCAATCACCCGGTTAAAAGGAAGAAGGTAGTCTCACACTTAAAACGCATGGCTCCCCATGTTGTATTCCTTCAGGAGACGCACTGGTTAGATGACCCTAGGAACTCTTTGCGAGCTCCTTGGATAGGGGACTGTATTTCAGCCCTATATCATTCTAAATCCTGAGGAGTGGCTATCCTCTTCCATACCAACCTACAACACTCAGTCAGTAGGACACTTCTCGACCCTGAGGGCAGATTCATATTGCTCGATGTACTAATTGATAATGTTGAATATACCTTTCTGAATGTCTACGCTCCCAATACCTCCCCTGACTCTTTTTTTGCAGCTCTCTTATCGACACTCCTTACTTGGGGTGGCAAGAATCTGATTATAGGAGGTGATTTCAACTTGGTATTTGACCCGTCCAAGGACAGATCTCGAGTAAGTACTCATACTACCCCTCCTACCCTTCATTTACTTCCTTCTTTTTGCTCACAACTTGACCTACTTGACCCATGGCGCATCCTCAATCCGACCTAAAAAGACTTCTCCTTCTATTCTCACCCTCATTCATCCCACTCTCGCATAGACTACATATTTGCCTCCACGTGCCTTTTTCCTAAGATAACTCATACGTCAATTGCTGACATCGTCATCTCTGACCATGCCCCTATATCCTTACACATCCAACTATCTTTGCCCCTTCGCTCTACCCCGAGCTGGCGCTTTCCTACATACCTATGCCACTCCACTGACTTCCTCCTCCATCTTAAGCAATCTTGGCTTAACTACACCCTAGATAACAGCGACCAGCACCTAAATTCCTCGATATTCTGGGGTGCTGCTAAAGCGGTTCTTAGAGGACATGTTATGTCATACACTCACTCCAGTAGGAAAAAGTTTTCCTCACAGTTGCAGACTGTGACGTTAATCTCCTCATATCGGAGTTATAAACAACATGACACTCCTTCCCATAAGGAAGCCTATCTTTCTGCTAAACTTGTATATGATACTTTCCTTACTGAACGGGCCCAACTCTCTTACGATTATCATCGGAATAAGTTTCACAGATGGGGCAATAAATTGGGAAAGTTGTTAGCTAATTTGATCAAGGGTCCCAAATCCCACACATGGGTTAATACCATTAATATTTCAGGCAAGCTGGTTTCGGACCCCGAATCTATTTGCACTGAATTTATGCACTTCTATCACTCCTTATACTCCAAAGGCCCTGATGACATTACTGCCAATTGCTCCTTTCTTGAATCCGCTGCTCTGCCTGTCCTCTCTCGGGAGGAGAGGGATTTATTAGAAAGCCTGATCACTATCGAGGAGGTTATAGATACCATAAAAAGCTTACCGAACAATAAAAGTCCCGGCCCCGATGGCTTTAGCGGGAAGTTCTACAAAATGATCCGAGATGATCTGGCCCCCACTCTTACATCCCTCTATAACCATATCCTGTCCACCAAACAAACCCCACTTCGGTTTAATGAAGTTAAGATAATTGTTATTGCAAAACCCGGCAAAGAACCTTCCCTCCCTAGCTCCTACAGGCCAATATCCCTCCTCAACCAAGACTTTAAAATTTTGACCAAACTCATGGCCACCCGCCTACAATTATGTTTATCTCGCATCATATCACCTGCTCAATTGGGCTTCCTCAAGAATAGACAATCTGTGAAAGGTATTAGGGCCACACTGGCCGCCATCACTTACTCTCGCTCCCACAATTTTAGCAATAACATATTAATTAATCTTGATGCGGAAAAGGCCTTTGACAAGATTGCCTGGCCTCACCTTGATCGGGTCCTACGTCATCAACACTTTGGAGAGGGTTTTTGTGGCCTAGTCAAATCCCTATATACTACCCCCGTAGCACAAGTCAACAATGTTTCCTCCACTCCCTTTGCCCTTGAAAGAGGGACTAGACAGAGCTGCCCTCTCTCCCCCCTTCTTTTTAATCTAGCCTCAGAACCTTTTATACGCTATATTACTAACCTAACTGAATTCAAAGGTATACTAATTGGCTCTCAAGAATTGAAAATCATAGCCTTTGCAGATTATATTCTCCTCTTTACCTCGAACCCTAAACAATCTATCCCTGTGCTACAGGAAGCCATAGACTGCTTCTCCTCTTTTGCAGGCTTCTCGATTAATTATGACAAGTCAGAAGCCCTAGCCATATTTCAACAAGTTACCCTAGGGTGGGACCCCCCTTTCCCATTCCGGTGGGCCCCTACTCACCTCACTTACTAGGGGTTTTATTACCCTCAGACCCTACCCTTTTATATTCCTGCAACGTCCGCCCTTTACTCGCTAAAGTCCAATCTGAACTTACTCTCTGGCAAAACCTTCATCTAAACCTCCTGGGTCGGTGTAACCTTGTTAAAATGGCTTGCTTCCCTAAATTGCTCTATGTCCTCCAAATGGTACCCATCTTGCTCACGAAATCTGATCTGTCCCTCCTTAACTCACATATCTCTACATTCATATGGTCCAATAAATGGCCTTGAATAAGCTTTCTCAAGCTATCTCAGTCGGTACAGAATGGAGGTCTCAATTTGCCGGACATAGAGCGGTATAATAGGGCCTGCCTACTACGCTTTGCCATGGATTGGCTCGGAAACACTAATACTTTTACTGACTCACCGCTGGATTCTCAACTTTGTGCCCCTCTGTCCCTTAGCTATATTCTACATGCCAATAATGCCGCCTTGAAACTGCCCCAATATGACAACCCTCTCCTGACCTCCACTGTCTTAGCATGGAGAAGATCTAGAAAGTCATTAAACCTACATTATCTTCACTCACCGTTTCTTCCTTTTCTAGGTAACCTAGACTTCCAAAATGGCCGAGCTTCCTTCCCCTTTAATGTTTGGCATATTGCAGGAATTACGCACATTCATAGCCTTCTTAATTCCCTAAACAAACCACTTACTTTCACTGAAGCTGTGGATAAATATAACATTAGCCCCCTTCACAAATTCTATTACTTTCAGGCCTCCCATTACCTACACTCGATTTTGTCACACTTATGTAAACCAGATTTTCTTAATCCACTAGACACACTATTGCACTCTGGCAATTACTCCATATCGACAATCTACACCCGTATTCGCATAGATATAGTCCCCGCCTCTGATCTCACACAAATTAAGAAGTGGTTGTCTCAGATCCCCTCAATGTCCCCTGAGACAGTGTTAGAAAGCTTTAATAACTCTTTGAAACTTATTCCAGCGAGCATCTATCAGGAAATGTCATACAAGATTCTGCATAGGGCTTACATATCTCCAAAACGGAGCCATATGATGGGCCTCTCGGAGTCTGCGAAAAGCATTAAATGTTCTGCACCAGTAGCAGACATTATACGTTGCTTTTGGCACTGTCCGTATATACAGACATTCTGGGGTGAGTTACAGACATATAGTTCCTCTAGTTTAGGCATCTCATGGGCTCTCTTTGGCCACCTCCTGGACCAGCCAAACATTCTCTCTCCTAATAAAAAACTAGTGACACTTTTATCGGCTGTGAGGAGGAAAGCTATCCTACAACAATGGATATATGATATCTCCCTACCTTAAATATGGCGACCTCCAGATTGCTCTCTCTTTACAATGGACTGGCTGGAGACATCTCTTAACAAGGAGATTTTAACTCCCAAATTATTTCAATGTTGGGAGAAATTCATCCGCACTCTACCCACTTCCACCAAACTAGCTATCCAACAAAGTTTCCATTGCACCACATGGTACTGTCACCGACTCTTGGACCACAGACCCCCTATCTCCCTTACATAATTCTAAACTATTAATATTCCTCCCTTCCCTTTTCTACTATCTCTATCTCTTTCTTCCTTCTCCATCTCTCCTCGTTCCCCCTCTGCATCTCCTTGGATCTCCCATATATTTGATTTCTCTCGCTTTGACGATCTCTCCATGGATGGGTGGACGGCCCCTTTCACCTTGGCGGATACTATTTGTACTGTTTTTATATGTTCATTGTTTACATTATGCGTCCTCCACGTTGTTGGACGCCTTTATATAGCTACAGTTCTACTATTATATCAGACCGGTTAAAATTTCATAGAAATATTTTCTTATTTTTTTTCCCTATCTTACCATGCTCTGCACTGGCCATCCTCCTACTATATATACTTTGTTAGAAAATGGAAAATTTGAGGTACAATTCGAAACTATGCCGTTACCGCTCTATAATTATCCACTTGTATGCTACAGTATATGTCATGTATATACGGCTATGTTTTCTGCTGCTTGTACTATATGTTATGGTTTATTCTTTACCTCAATAAAATATATTTGGAAAAAAAAAGAATTACAGTACTCCATCCTATTAGAATTACAGTATCACATTCTATTAGAATTACAGTGCTCCATCCTATTAGAATTACAGTACAGTATCACATTCTATTAGAATTACAGTACAGTATCACATTCTATTAGAATTACAGTACTCATCCTATTAGAATTACAGTATCACATTCTATTAGAATTACAGTGCTCCATCCTATTAGAAGATTCAAATGAAAGAGATGAGAAAATGCCAGCACTGTAATTTTGCTTTTGTATAGACTGTAGCTTTTACACAAATCCAATATTCCTATAATTAACAGTACTGTACAATTTACCATTCATTTACAGGAGTATAAAGAAAATGGTATAAGAAAATGAAGCTTACTGTTTATAAAAAAAAAAAAATCTATCTGTAAAAAATAAGATGTTGTTGCTAAATAATATACCCAAAGTTTTTAAACAGTGTAATTACACCCACTATTAATTCGACCAATACAGAATACTACTCAAAATCCACTTATGTACAATATATATATATATATACACACACACACACACACACATATATATATATATATATATACGCAAATAGAAAACCACAGCACTCGCCACCCAAGAAGCGGGGTACAGCAATGCACTAACCACTCAAAGGGTGGGGTGCACGTAACACAGCACTCACCATCCCAGAAGAGGGGTACACAGCTGCACTTACCACTCACAGGGTGGGGTGCATGTAGCCCATGACCACATCGCTCTAATACATACAAACAGAAAACCCAGCACTCACCAATGTAAGCTCACTTATCCTCAACAATTCAATAAATAAATGATGGGGGTTTAGTTAGTGGATTGGCCAATGCACGGAAGCCTGCAAACCGATCGCCAAGGTACCCCACCTTCAAGCTTCAAGCTGTGTTACGTGCACCCCACCCTTTGAGTGGCAAATGCATTGCTGTACCCCGCTTCTGGGGTGGCAAGTGCTGTGGTTTTCTATTTGCGTATATGATGGGGTTAATCTATGGTTAACTCTTATTAACCGTGGCCACTAGCTTTCTCATGCACCCCTGTGTGGACTCTATTATCCTGAACCTGTCTCAGCTGTTCCTTAGCAATCTATCTAAGCCAATGTAAGGTGACTAGTGTACCTTTTAAAAGCCATAAAGTGTGTGGCAGGTGCACATTAAATATAGCAGGCAGATGATGTGTGTAACAGCAGTGAAGTAGTCAGGTTTTAAGACTCTGTGGTAGTGTAGGACCTGCTTGAAGGTTGGGTACCTTGGCGATCGGTTTGCAGGCTTCCGTGCATTGGCCAATCCACTAACTAAACCCCCATCATTTATTTATTGAATTGTTGAGGATAAGTGAGCTTACTTTGGTGAGTGCTGGGTTTTCTGTTTTGTCACGACACACAGTGACGCCTCTGGTTAGGAGCTGGTTGGCTGGAGAACCATTTAACATTCATAACGAGTAATAACAAGAATATTACTCGTTGTGCCGCTTGGTGTCATATTTACAGCATTTTTTTTTTACTACAACGGAGCGTACAGTACAATACAGAAATGTATGCCAAACTGTGACTGGATGATAGAGATTATTTTCTACTTCAGAGTGCCGAATAGCTCAGGCAGACGGCAGTTTCAGTTTCCGTTTAGTTCACTTTTTAGTTTTACTTTACTAATTATAGGTTGGTGCACATAAATATTGTTGTATATTAATTACCCATCAGTAGAAAACATACCATACCGGTTTTCAACATCATACTCTATTTAAGGTTTCAACACTTTACAGAGAGCACAAGACTATAGGGCATACTTGCCTACTCTCTCTGAAGTTTGCGGGAGGCTCTTGTTTTTGGGGAAGCCACCCGCAATAACAGACAGATCTCCCGCATCCTGTCCGCACCCTAGTAAAGCAGGCAGAATAGAAAAATAACCACCAGCATTCAAGTGTCCATAGGGAAAGGGGGGGAGCTTCAATTATGCAAATTGCTTCATTACCAACTACCAGTGAGTCAGTTTGGGATGACAGTTGGTGGTAGTAGGTGTGGCTCCCCTATTTGAGATATTGGGTGAGATTCAAATGATATATCACGCCCAATTGCCTTTCTAAAATGATCTCCATTATCACGTATATTGCGACCATAGTAATCAGGTTTAGCTGTGTAAAGGGTTGGGTGCCTCGCTACTCCGAGGGTAGCGCGCTGAAATAATGATACAACATCCTTGAGGGCAGAAACAGAATGGGTGTGGCTAGGGGTGAAAAGAATTGAATCCCACCCTTGGACTGTGCTGCAGCTTCACCTCTGGAGCCGTCTCTGGTTGGGAGGTGTGGTTATAAACATACTTTCTATCAATTTACTTGTTTAAACTTAGATGACTTCAATCATAAATTATGTGGGACGTCTAGAAGCAGAGCCTCTTGTACCTGTGGAAGGGGTCATGTTGGAGGGTCTGGCATATATATTTATATTCCCCAATGTCCGGTGTTGGGGACTGCACATATATGAGATTTCATTAATATGTACTTCTGCCTGTACAATCATTGTAACAATGTATTTATTCAACAAGATATCCATCCAAACTACTGGTTTTACTTCTTTCTACTATAAAAGTCAGCTAGGGCTGCACGAAAGGCAGGGAGTGGCTTCCTACAGGAAGCACATTCTCTGCTTATCGCAGCCCGGTCTGGCAGTCCCAGGGGGAGAAAACATCTCCCAATGGGACTGCCTGTAGTGTCTGTGACTGACCGGTAGAACTTCCAACAGAAAGTCATTGCCAGTCACAGTGAAGTCATGTACTGCATCTGGCTCACTGACACTGAGCTGAGGTGGCAGATTTTACTGGGGACTGCAGTCCTGCAGCCAGGGCAGTAGAGAGCCTGGCTGGGCCCAGGTACCTCAACTGGGTCATGGCCATGCACCTTCAGAAAACAACTTGTATGTCAAGCACCTCTCTGGCCACACTGCAGCAGATGAGTGGGTGAAAATAAAACAGAACATACAGACATTAAGCAGAAAATACAAACATATGGGTATGGGGTCAGGCAGTGATGGTGAGTGAGGGGTATGTCTGTGAGTGAGGTATAGGTTCAGTTAGTGATGATGATCAATGGTATGGTGTCCGGCAGTGACGTTGAGTGAGGAGTATTTCAGTGGGTCAGTCATGGGGTCATGGATATGTGGTGAGGGGAATTACAGTGGGTGTGGAATAGGTCAGGGAGCATTGGTAAGTGAGTGGTATTTCAGTGTTTGGGGAATGGTATCTGTGAGTAGTTGTAAGAGATACTATATATAGCATTCATGGTTGGGCGAGAGATATATCAGTGGGTGGCTGTAGTATATGGAGAGGTGTTATAAAGACAGAGGCACTGTTGCAATGAACCCTACTGTATGTAGGATAGTTAATTTTCTCTAAGGTTGCAATATGACAACATCTACTCAGGTTTCTTCTAGAGATGAGCGGGTTCGGTTCCTCGGAATCCGAACCCGCCCGAACTTCATGTTTTTTTTCACGGGTCCGAGCGACTCGGATCTTCCCGCCTTGCTCGGTTAACCCGAGCGCGCCCGAACGTCATCATGACGCTATCGGATTCTCGCGAGGCTCGGATTCTATCGCGAGACTCGGATTCTATATAAGGAGCCGCGCGTCGCCGCCATTTTCACACGTGCATTGAGATTCATAGGGAGAGGACGTGGCTGGCGTCCTCTCCATTTAGATTAGAAGAGAGAGAGTGAGATTGATTTTAAACAGAGACACTTGATTTACTGGAGCTTAGGAGTACTGTAGAGAGTGCAGAGTTTAGTAGTGACTGACCACAGTGACCACCAGACAGTGCAGTTTTATTTAATATAATCCGTTCTCTGCCTGAAAAAAACGATACACAGTGACTCAGTCACATACCATATCTGTGTGCACTGCTCAGCCCAGTGTGCTGCATCATCTATGTATATATCTGACTGTGCTCACACAGCTTATAATTCTGGGGGAGACTGGGGAGCAGTGCCAGTTATAGGTTATAGCAGGAGCCAGGAGTACATATTATTAAAATTAAACAGTGCACACTTTTGCTGCAGGAGTGCCACTGCCAGTGTGACTGACCAGTGACCTGACCACACTGACCACCAGTATAGTTAGTAGTATACTATATTGTGATTGCCTGAAAAAGTTAAACACTCGTCGTGTGACTTGTGTGGTGTTTTTTTTTTTATTCTATAAAAAACTCATTCTGCTGACAGACAGTGTCCAGCAGGTCCGTCATTATATAATATATACCTGTCCGGCTGCAGTAGTGATATATATATATTTTTTATATCATTATGTATCATCCAGTCGCAGCAGACACAGTACGGTAGTTCACGGCTGTAGCTACCTCTGTGTCGGCACTCGGCAGTCCATCCATAATTGTATACCACCTACCCGTGGTTTTTTTTTCTTTCTTCTTTATACATACATACTACATCTCATTATCAACCAGTCTATATTAGCAGCAGACACAGTACAGTAGTCCACGGCTGTAGCTACCTCTGTGTCGGCACTCGGCAGTCCGTCCATAATTGTATACCACCTACCCGTGGTTTTTTTTTCTTTCTTCTTTATACATACATACTACATCTCTTTATCAACCAGTCTATATTAGCAGCAGACACAGTACAGTAGTCCACGGCTGTAGCTACCTCTGTGTCGGCACTCGGCAGTCCATCCATAATTGTATACCACCTACCCGTGGTTTTTTTTTCTTTCTTCTTTATACATACATACTACATCTCATTATCAACCAGTCTATATTAGCAGCAGACACAGTACAGTACGGTAGTCCACGGCTGTAGCTACCTCTGTGTTGGCACTCGGCAGTCCGTCCATAATTGTATACCACCTACCCGTGGTTTTTTTTTTCTTTCTTCTTTATACATACATACTACATCTCTTTATCAACCAGTCTATATTAGCAGCAGACACAGTACAGTAGTCCACGGCTGTAGCTACTTCTGTGTCGGCACTCGGCAGTCCATCCATAATTGTATACCACCTACCCGTGGTTTTTTTTTCTTTCTTCTTTATACATACATACTACATCTCTTTATCAACCAGTCTATATTAGCAGCAGACACAGTACAGTAGTCCACGGCTGTAGCTACCTCTGTGTCGGCACTCGGCAGTCCGTCCATAATTGTATACCACCTACCCGTGGTTTTTTTTTCTTTCTTCTTTATACATACATACTACATCTCTTTATCAACCAGTCTATATTAGCAGCAGACACAGTACAGTAGTCCACGGCTGTAGCTACCTCTGTGTCGGCACTCGGCAGTCCATCCATAATTGTATACCACCTACCCGTGGTTTTTTTTTCTTTCTTCTTTATACATACATACTACATCTCTTTATCAACCAGTCTATATTAGCAGCAGACACAGTACAGTAGTCCACGGCTGTAGCTACCTCTGTGTCGGCACTCGGCAGTCCATCCATAATTGTATACCACCTACCCGTGGTTTTTTTTTCTTTCTTCTTTATACATACATACTACATCTCTTTATCAACCAGTCTATATTAGCAGCAGACACAGTACAGTAGTCCACGGCTGTAGCTACCTCTGTGTCGGCACTCGGCAGTCCGTCCATAATTGTATACCACCTACCCGTGTTTTTTTTTCTTTCTTCTTTATACATACATACTACATCTCTTTATTAACCAGTCTATATTAGCAGCAGACACAGTACAGTAGTCCACGGCTGTAGCTACCTCTGTGTCGGCACTCGGCAGTCCATCCATAATTGTATACTAGTATCCATCCATCTCCATTGTTTACCTGAGGTGCCTTTTAGTTGTGCCTATTAAAATATGGAGAACAAAAATGTTGAGGTTCCAAAATTAGGGAAAGATCAAGATCCACTTCCACCTCGTGCTGAAGCTGCTGCCACTAGTCATGGCCGAGACGATGAAATGCCAGCAACGTCGTCTGCCAAGGCCGATGCCCAATGTCATAGTACAGAGCATGTCAAATCCAAAACACCAAATATCAGTAAAAAAAGGACTCCAAAACCTAAAATAAAATTGTCGGAGGAGAAGCGTAAACTTGCCAATATGCCATTTACCACACGGAGTGGCAAGGAACGGCTGAGGCCCTGGCCTATGTTCATGGCTAGTGGTTCAGCTTCACATGAGGATGGAAGCACTCAGCCTCTCGCTAGAAAAATGAAAAGACTCAAGCTGGCAAAAGCAGTAGCACCGCAAAGAACTGTGCGTTCTTCGAAATCCCAAATCCACAAGGAGAGTCCGACTCCAATTGTGTCGGTTGCGATGCCTGACCTTCCCAACACTGGACGTGAAGAGCATGCGCCTTCCACCATTTGCACGCCCCCTGCAAGTGATGGAAGGAGCACCCGCAGTCCAGTTCCTGATAGTCAGATTGAAGATGTCAGTGTTGAAGTACACCAGGATGAGGAGGATATGGGTGTTGCTGGCGCTGGGGAGGAAATTGACCAGGAGGATTCTGATGGTGAGGTGGTTTGTTTAAGTCAGGCACCCGGGGAGACACCTGTTGTCCGTGGGAGGAATATGGCCGTTGACATGCCTGGTGAAAATACCAAAAAAATCAGCTCTTCGGTGTGGAAGTATTTCACCAGAAATGCGGACAACAGGTGTCAAGCCGTGTGTTCCCTTTGTCAAGCTGTAATAAGTAGGGGTAAGGACGTTAACCACCTCGGAACATCCTCCCTTATACGTCACCTGCAGCGCATTCATAATAAGTCAGTGACAAGTTCAAAAACTTGGGCCGACAGCGGAAGCAGTCCACTGACCAGTAAATCCCTTCCTCTTGTAACCAAGCTCACGCAAACCACCCCACCAACTCCCTCAGTGTCAATTTCCTCCTTCCCCAGGAATGCCAATAGTCCTGCAGGCCATGTCACTGGCAATTCTGATGATTCCTCTCCTGCCTGGGATTCCTCCGATGCATCCTTGCGTGTAACGCCTACTGCTGCTGGCGCTGCTGTTGTTGCTGCTGGGAGTCGATGGTCATCCCAGAGGGGAAGTCGTAAGACCACTTGTACTACTTCCACCAAGCAATTGACTGTCCAACAGTCCTTTGCGAGGAAGATGAAATATCACAGCAGTCATCCTACTGCAAAGCGGATAACTGAGGCCTTGACATCCTGGGTGGTGAGAAACGTGGTTCCGGTATCCATCATTACTGCAGAGCCAACTAGAGACTTGTTGGAGGTACTGTGTCCCCGGTACCAAATACCATCTAGGTTCCATTTCTCTAGGCAGGCGATACCGAAAATGTACACAGACCTCAGAAAAAGAGTCACCAGTGTCCTAAAAAATGCAGCTGTACCCAATGTCCACTTAACCACGGACATGTGGACAAGTGGAGCAGGGCAGGGTCAGGACTATATGACTGTGACAGCCCACTGGGTAGATGTATGGACTCCCGCCGCAAGAACAGCAGCGGCGGCACCAGTAGCAGCATCTCGCAAACGCCAACTCTTTCCTAGACAGGCTACGCTTTGTATCACCGGTTTCCAGAATACGCACACAGCTGAAAACCTCTTACGGCAACTGAGGAAGATCATCGCGGAATGGCTTACCCCAATTGGACTCTCCTGTGGATTTGTGGCATCGGACAACGCCAGCAATATTGTGTGTGCATTAAATCTGGGCAAATTCCAGCACGTCCCATGTTTTGCACATACCTTGAATTTGGTGGTGCAGAATTTTTAAAAAAACGACAGGGGCGTGCAAGAGATGCTGTCGGTGGCCAGAAGAATTGCGGGACACTTTCGGCGTACAGGCACCACGTACAGAAAACTGGAGCACCACCAAAAACTACTGAACCTGCCCTGCCATCATCTGAAGCAAGAAGTGGTAACGAGGTGGAATTCAACCCTCTATATGCTTCAGAGGTTGGAGGAGCAGCAAAAGGCCATTCAAGCCTATACAATTGAGCACGATATAGGAGGTGGAATGCACCTGTCTCAAGCGCAGTGGAGAATGATTTCAACGTTGTGCAAGGTTCTGATGCCCTTTGAACTTGCCACACGTGAAGTCAGTTCAGACACTGCCAGCCTGAGTCAGGTCATTCCCCTCATCAGGCTTTTGCAGAAGAAGCTGGAGACATTGAAGGAGGAGCTAACACGGAGCGATTCCGCTAGGCATGTGGGACTTGTGGATGGAGCCCTTAATTCGCTTAACAAGGATTCACGGGTGGTCAATCTGTTGAAATCAGAGCACTACATTTTGGCCACCGTGCTCGATCCTAGATTTAAAGCCTACCTTGGATCTCTCTTTCCGGCAGACACAAGTCTGCTGGGGTTGAAAGACCTGCTGGTGAGAAAATTGTCAAGTCAAGCGGAACGCGACCTGTCAACAACATCTCCTCCTTCACATTCTCCCGCAACTGGGGGTGCGAGGAAAAGGCTCAGAATTCCGAGCCCACCCGCTGGCGGTGATGCAGGGCAGTCTGGAGCGACTGCTGATGCTGACATCTGGTCCGGACTGAAGGACCTGACAACGATTACGGACATGTCGTCTACTGTCACTGCATATGATTCTCTCACCATTGAAAGAATGGTGGAGGATTATATGAGTGACCGCATCCAAGTAGGCACGTCACACAGTCCGTACTTATACTGGCAGGAAAAAGAGGAAATTTGGAGGCCCTTGCACAAACTGGCTTTATTCTACCTAAGTTGCCCTCCCACAAGTGTGTACTCCGAAAGAGTGTTTAGTGCCGCCGCTCACCTTGTCAGCAATCGGCGTACGAGGTTACATCCAGAAAATGTGGAGAAGATGATGTTCATTAAAATGAATTATAATCAATTCCTCCGTGGAGACATTCACCAGCAGCAATTGCCTCCACAAAGTACACAGGGTGCTGAGATGGTGGATTCCAGTGGGGACGAATTGATAATCTGTGAGGAGGGGGATGTACACGGTGATATATCGGAGGATGATGATGAGGTGGACATCTTGCCTCTGTAGAGCCAGTTTGTGCAAGGAGAGATTAATTGCTTCTTTTTTGGGGGGGGTCCAAACCAACCCGTCATATCAGTCACAGTCGTGTGGCAGACCCTGTCACTGAAATGATGGGTTGGTTAAAGTGTGCATGTCCTGTTTATACAACATAAGGGTGGGTGGGAGGGCCCAAGGACAATTCCATCTTGCACCTCTTTTTTCTTTTCTTTTTCTTTGCGTCATGTGCTGTTTGGGGAGGGTTTTTTGGAAGGGCCATCCTGCGTGACACTGCAGCGCCACTCCTAGATGGGCCCGGTGTTTGTGTCGGCCACTAGGGTCGCTTATCTTACTCACACAGTCAGCTACCTCATTGCGCCTCTTTTTTTCTTTGCGTCATGTGCTGTTTGGGGAGGGTTTTTTGGAAGGGACATCCTGCGTGACACTGCAGTGCCACTCCTAGATGGGCCCGGTGTTTGTGTCGGCCACTAGGGTCGCTTATCTTACTCACACAGTCAGCTACCTCATTGCGCCTCTTTTTTTCTTTGCGTCATGTGCTGTTTGGGGAGGGTTTTTTGGAAGGGACATCCTGCGTGACACTGCAGTGCCACTCCTAGATGGGCCCGGTGTTTGTGTCGGCCACTAGGGTCGCTTATCTTACTCACACAGTCAGCTACCTCATTGCGCCTCTTTTTTTCTTTGCGTCATGTGCTGTTTGGGGAGGGTTTTTTGGAAGGGACATCCTGCGTGACACTGCAGTGCCACTCCTAGATGGGCCCGGTGTTTGTGTCGGCCACTAGGGTCGCTTATCTTACTCACACAGTCAGCTACCTCATTGCGCCTCTTTTTTTCTTTGCGTCATGTGCTGTTTGGGGAGGGTTTTTTGGAAGGGACATCCTGCGTGACACTGCAGTGCCACTCCTAGATGGGCCCGGTGTTTGTGTCGGCCACTAGGGTCGCTTATCTTACTCACACAGTCAGCTACCTCATTGCGCCTCTTTTTTTCTTTGCGTCATGTGCTGTTTGGGGAGGGTTTTTTGGAAGGGACATCCTGCGTGACACTGCAGTGCCACTCCTAGATGGGCCCGGTGTTTGTGTCGGCCACTAGGGTCGCTTATCTTACTCACACAGTCAGCTACCTCATTGCGCCTCTTTTTTTCTTTGCGTCATGTGCTGTTTGGGGAGGGTTTTTTGGAAGGGACATCCTGCGTGACACTGCAGTGCCACTCCTAGATGGGCCCGGTGTTTGTGTCGGCCACTAGGGTCGCTTATCTTACTCACACAGCTACCTCATTGCGCCTCTTTTTTTCTGTGCGTCATGTGCTGTTTGGGGAGGGTTTTTTGGAAGGGCCATCCTGCGTGACACTGCAGTGCCACTCCTAGATGGGCACGGTGTTTGTGTCGGCCACTAGGGTCGCTTAGCTTAGTCATCCAGCGACCTAGGTGCAAATTTTAGGACTAAAAATAATATTGTGAGGTGTGAGGTATTCAGAATAGACTGAAAATGAGTGGAAATTATGGTTTTTGAGGTTAATAATACTTTGGGATCAAAATGACCCCCAAATTCTATGATTTAAGCTGTTTTTTAGGGTTTTTTGAAAAAAAACACCCGAATCCAAAACACACCCGAATCCGACAAAAAAAATTCGGTGAGGTTTTGCCAAAACGCGGTCGAACCCAAAACACGGCCGCGGAACCGAACCCAAAACCAAAACACAAAACCCGAAAAATTTCAGGCGCTCATCTCTAGTTTCTTCTATTACTATGCGGAGATAGTAGCAATAGCAACTTGAAGGCCCCCCAAAGTATTTTTGTTATCTTTGGGGTAGGGTCCCAAAGCATATTTTTGCACCTGGGCCCACCACACATTAGTTCTGCCACTGGCATGTGGGGAGGTTTGTTAGCATGTAAGGGGCATTTGTGGCCATCTTATGTTACGTAAGGAGCATGTGGGGAGGTGTGATGGGCATGTGAGGGTGATGATAGCATGTGGGTAGATGTGAGAGGCATAAAAGGAGCATGGTAGCCACATAATTTTTTTCTTTGCTATATTAACAGCTTCCCCAACAGCAGTTTTTAATTTGGCTTGTCACTGGACACAGCAGTGAGGTAAGAGCTGTGCTGATTTTTGTGAACATACAGTATTGATATGTAGTTAGATCTGATGGGGATGTGGGGAGGTTTTTGAGCATGTAACAGGCATGTTGGGATGAATACTCTTGAAGCCTTTAAGTAGAAACATGTTTTGGTAGGTTTGTTGGCGGGGCATTGAGCTGAGTCTTTGCCTTGGCTGAAAGAAAGTCTAGCTTCCCCAATGCATGTTACTTTCAAGTATTGAACATTGGGGGTCATTCCGAGTTGTTAGCTCGTTGCCGATTTTCGCAACGGAGCGATTAAGGCAAAAATGCGCATGCGCATGGTACGCAGTGCGCATGCACTAAGTATTTTAGCACAAAACTTAGTAGATTTACTCACGTCCGAACGAAGAATTTTCATCGTTGAAGTGATCGGAGTGTGATTGACAGGAAGTGGGTGTTTCTGGGCGGAAACTGACCGTTTTCAGGGAGTGTGCGGAAAAACGCAGGCGTGTCAGGGAAAAATGCGGGAGTGTCTGAAGAAACGGGGGAGTGGCTGGCCGTACTCTGGGCGTGTGTGTGACGTCAAACCAGGAACGAAACGGGCTGAGCTGATCGCAGTAAGTCTCGAGCTACTCAGAAACTGCTAAGAATTTTCTATTTGCAATTCTGCTAATCTTTCGTTTGCAATTCTGCTAAGCTAAGATTCACTCCCAGACGGCGTTGGCCTAGCGTGTGCAATGCTGCTAAAAGCAGCTAGCGAGCGAACAACTCGGAATGAGGGCCATTGTTTTATATTCAAATGTTTTGATTTGATCAGATCACCTTTTATACAGAGTACATTTTATTTCTCTAACGTCCTAGGGGATACTGGGATGGCCTTAGTACCATGGGGTATAGATGTGTTCCATTGGAGCCATGGCACTTTAAAAATTCTTCAGTGTGCTGGCCCTTCCCCTCTGTGCCCCTCCTGCAGACTCAGTTTGAAAAATGTGCCCAAGGAGCCGGGTGCATTCTCTGGAACTCCAGAAAGTTTTCTTCAAACTTTGTTTTTTTATTATTTTTAGGCAGCACTGGTTGGCACCGGTCTGCCTGTGCCGTGGGACTTGGGGGGGGGGGGGGAAACTGGTACAACCTCTTGAAGGGTTAATGGTCCGGATCCCCGCTGACAGGACACAAGCTCCTGAGGTGTTGTTTCGCTCTCCCCCAGGGTGTGCGCACTCCGACAGCATGCCGCTAGCCCTAATAGAGCTGAAGACGCTAGAGTGGTGAGTACTAAACCGGGGTCCAGGTTAGCAGGTCTGGGGTTCCAATGGCGGCATAAAGGCGTGGCGTGCACACGGCACTGTGGGGCTGCACTGCCCGCTGCATACACCCACACTGGTGCTAGCACTGAAAAGGGGTTTTAACCCCGTTTTCTACATTTGGGAGACGTTTGTCAGTATAAACAAGTAATGGGAACACTGCATGCCATTAAGGGGGCGGGGCTTCCCAGACAGCGGGACCAGCAGCTCTAGGTGCCATTTCCTGCTGTGTCACACTACTGACTGCATGCAGAGAAGCGCTGTTCCTCCAAGGACCCTCCACTGCACCTACAATTGGTACCAAGGGGGTTTGTAGAAAGGGGGGGGGGGCAATATATATGTAATACAGCTATTTTCCCTTATCTAAGGTTATAGCTACTGCCCAGCAAAGCACTGCTTTAACTTAGAGGCAAGGTTGCTGGCTTCTCCCTCTCTGTCTCACTACTTGCAGGCTGTCTGGGTTTTATGTGTTATTTAACCAGTTCCTGTGTGTGTGTTCTGCTGTACAGTATGTCTGGCAAAAAAGTTATATCTCAGTCCTGTAACACAAAGTTTACCCCCACTCCAGGGGGGTCTCTTGTGTGTACTCAATGCAGCCTCCCTTCTCAGGGTAACAGCTCTAAGGAGCCAACATGGCTGGACTCCATTAAAGGGATGATTACTGATATCACCACTGAACTCGCTACTGCCAAGCAAGAAAGGCAGGTGTTTAAAAAAATCTATGGATGATTTTCTAGTTCACACTGCAGACCTCAGACCTGCTTCCCAACACCCCCTGCCAGTTTCACAAAAACGCACACTGCGACATGTGCTCCAGTCTTACTCTGATAATGACATGCCAGATTTGGAGGAGGGAGGAGTTGGGGGGGATAAAGCAGAGGGTGCTCTGTCTCAGGGAGTGGAAGCTCTGATTTATTCTAATAGCCTGACAAAAAGTTTTAAACCCCTAAATTTTTATTGACTTCTTTCCCATTTCCCTCTGAGGATAGGAAGGTGTGGGAGACTTTTATGGTGGATACTTCAGTGTCCAGGCTGTCACGAAAGATTGTGCTGCCTGTACCTGGTGCTATCTCCTTAAAGGTCCCTGCGGATCGCAAGATAGAAACTACTCTGAAATCCATTTACATGGCAGTGGAGGTCGCTCAGAGACCCACAATTGCTTGTGGTTGGATCACAAGGGCCATTGTTAAATGGACCGATAATGTCATAGAGGGTTTTGACACCATGCCTCAAGATGAGCTTCTAACACTCCTGCATCATATTCAGGATTCAGCTAACTTCATAAGTGAGGCTATAAAGGAGATTGGCATTATCAATTCACGCTCTATGGCTATGGCTGTGTCGGCGCGCAGGGCTCTGTGGCTGTGACAGTGGACAGCGGATGCTGATTCCAAGAAGGGCGTTGAAAATCTACCCCTTACGGGGGAAGCTTTGTTTGTAGAGGAACTAATCATGTGGATTTCACAAGCTACTGCTGGTAAATCCACCTATCTGCCATCTGCGGCTCCTCCGGGTATGTGTGCTTATCCAGGTCTCTCTCTCCATTCCTTTCATGTTGCCAGATTCAGGGGCAGAGCCAGAGGTGCTTCTAACGCTGCCCGAGGTAATCGAGGTAAACCACGTAGACCAGCAGCCGCTGGTTCCCTGGAACAGGGTTCAGGTTCTACCTCTGCCAAGCCCTCCCCGTGATGGTTGGCCCTGGCTTCAAGGATAATTTCAGGTGGGTGCTCGCCGTAAGTATTTCAGCCATATTTGGGCGGAATCCTGCCGGGATCCTTGGGTGAGAGACCTAATCTCCCAGGGATACCAGTTGGAGTTTCTAGAGCTCCCTCCTCACAGATTCTTCAAATCAGGCTTCACACTTGCATAACGAGTTGCCTTGCAGGAGGCCGTCCAACAGATGCAACAAACATGGGTTATTGTTCCAGTCCCCCCTCTACTCAGAAACAAGGGCTTCTATTCCAGCCTGTTCGTGGTACCAAAACCGGACAGTTCGGTCAGACCAATTCTGAACCTCAAGTCTCTGAACCCTTACCTACAGGCATTCAAGTTCAAGATGGAATTCATGAGAGCGGTGATCTCAGGCCTGGAGGAAGGGGAATTCCTGGTAACCCTGGATATCAAGGATGCGTACCTTCACATCCCGATATGGCCACCTCATCAGGCTTACCTCAGGTTTGCACTGCAGGATACTCACTTCCAGTTTCGGGCCTTGCCCTTTGGCCTCTCCAAAGCACCCCGAGTGTTCACAAAGATGATAGCAGGGATGATGCTACAACTCTGCGTGATGGGTGTGAAGATCGTTCTATACTTGGACGATCTTCTCAGAAAAGTGGTATCCGAGGCTCGGTTGTTGGAAAGCATCGCCCTGACTACACGGCTACTGCCGGATCACGGGTGGATTCTCAATCTACAGAAATCACACCTGGTACCATCGCAGAGGCTTCAGTTCTTGGGGATGATCCTGAACATGGTGTCTCAGAAGGTGTTCCTTCCTATGGACAAGGCCTTGATTATTCAGTCAATGGTGCGCTCTGTTTTGAAACCTCCAAAAATCTCGGTGCATCTTTGCATCCGCCTGCTGGGCAAGATGGTGGCCTCATTCGAAGCAGTTCAGTACGGAAGGTTCCATGCCTGTCCGTTCCAACTGGATCTGCTGGACAAACAGTCAGGGTCACACCTGCACATGCACTGGCGGCTATCCCTTTCACCAAGAATACGGATTTCCCTGTTATGGTGGTTGCAGACCTCCCACTTATTGGAGGGTCGACATTTCGGAATTCAGACCTGGATTCTATTGACGACGGATGCGAGTCTCCGTGGTTGGGTGCTGTAACCCAAGGGGTTCAGTTTTTGGTCACCTCAGAAGGCCTCTCTTCCAATAAACATTCTGGAACTCAGAGCAATTTACAATGCCCTTCTACAAGCCGCTTCTCTCCTCCAACATCGGGCCATACAGGTCCAGTTGGACAACGCCACAGCGGTGGCGTACATAAACAAACAAGGTGGAACAAGAAGAAGGGCCGCAATGTGAGAGGTGTCCAGGATACTACTCTGGGTGGAACGCAATGCCAGGGCCTTGTCGTCCATCTTCATTTCAGGAGTGGCAACTGGGAAGCAGACTTCCTTAGCAGACACGATCTGCACCCGGGGGAGTGGGGCCCTCATCCACAGGTGTTCCAACAGTTGATTCAATGGTGGTCCTGCCCCCTGATTGACATGATGGCTTCTCATCTCAACGATAAGCTGTGGCGTTACTGCTTCAGGACGAGGGATCCACAGGCTGCAGCGGTGGACACTCTGATGACACCATGGATTTACCAGTTTGTCTATCTGTTCCTTCCAATTACTCTCATTCCCAGGGTCCTAAAGAGACTAAAAAGGGAAAGTGTTCAGGCAATTCTGGTTGCCCTGGATTGGCCTCGCCGGGCCTGGTATGCGGACCTCCTGGCCACGTCCCTCAAAGAGCCCTGGCCTCTGCCGCTTCGAAAGGATCTTCTTCTGCAAGGACCGTTCATCTATCTAGACTTACCATGGCTACGTCTGAAGGCGTGTCGGTTGAAAGCGAGATATTTGCCCAAAAAGGGCTTCCCTCCAAAGTTATCTCTACTATGGTCCAGGCTCGGAAGGTGGTCACATCTAAGCATTACCACTGCATCTGGAAGAAGTATGTCTCCTGGTGTGAAGGTCGACAGTACTCCACTGTAGATTTTCATCTGGGTAGGTTTTTGCTCTTCCTGCAAGCGGGTGTGGATATGGGCCTTTGTTTAGGCTCCATTAAGGTTCAGATTTCGTCTATTTTCTTCCAAAAACAATTGGCTGTTATCCCGGAAGTCCAGACATTCCTAAAAGGTGTCCTTCGTATTCAGCCGAACTTTGGGGGTAATTCTGAGTTGATCGCAGCAGCAAATTTGTTAGCAGTTGGGCAAAACCATGTGCACTGCAGGTGTGGCAGATATAACATTTGCAGAGAGAGTTAGATTTGGGTGGGTTATATTGTTTCTGTGCAGGGTAAATACTGGCTGCTTTATTTTTACACTGCAATTTAGATTTCAGTTTAAACACACCCCACCCAAATCTAACTCTCTCTGCACATGTTATATCTGCCTCCCCTGCAGTGCATATGGTTTTGCCCAACTGCTAACAAATTTGCTGCTGCAATCAACTCTGAATTAGGCCCCTTGTACCTCCCACGGCACCGTGTGATCTCAATTTGGTCCTGGCCTTTCTGCAATCAGAGTGGTTTGAACCTTTGCACCGGGTAACTTGAAATATTTGACTTGGAAGACTGTCATGTTATTGGCCTTGGCCTCAGCAAGGCGTGTCTCTGAATTGGGGGCCTTATCCTGTAAGAGCCCTTACCTGGTGTTTCACGAGGATAGAGCGGAGCTCAGGACTCGCCCGCATTTTCTGCCTATAGTGGTGTTTGCATTTCACATCAGCCAGCCGATTGTGGTTCCTGTGTTGTCTTACATGTCCATTTCCTCAAAATCCTTGGACGTGCTTCGAGCTTTGAGGATTTATATCAAGAGAACAGCTCGTCACCGGAAATCTGATTCCCTTTTTGTTCTCTATGACGCTTCAAAGTAGTCAGTTGCTTGTTGGATCCGGATGACTATCCAACAAACTTACTCTTCGGCAGCCTTGTCGTTCAGGCCCACTTCACAAGGTCGGTGGGTTCTTCCTGGGTGGCTGCCCGTGGTGTCTCGGCTTTGCAGTTGTGCCGAGCAGCTATTTGGTCTGGTTCAAACACATTTGTAAAGTTTTACAAGTTTGATACCTTGGCTACTGAGGACCTTCAATTTGGTTGCTCGGTGTTGCAGGGATCTCAGCACTCTCCCACCCAGTCTGGGAGCTTTGGGACATCACCATGGTACTAAGACCATCCCAGTATCCCCTAGGACGTTAGAGAAAATAGGAATTTAATACCTACCGGTAATACCTTTTCTCCTAGTACGTAGGGGATACTGGGCGCCTGCCTCTGTGCTTTGTTTATTTTCCTGCAAGCGTTGTTCGTGTGTTTCTTGGTTGGGTCTGCTGTTGCTGTCCATAGTTTCAAGTTGTGGTTAGCGTGGCTATCCCCTTGTTATGTTGTGTGTTGGTTCATTACCTCACCACTTTTTCTTATCTATTTTCCTCCTCTCAAAGTATGTCCATCTCCTCGGGCACAGTTTTCCTAGACTGAGTCTGCAGGAGGGGCATAGAGGGTAGGAGCCAGCACACTGAAGAATTTTTAAAGTGCCATGGCTCCAATGGGCCCCATCTTTACCCCATGGTACTAAGACCATCCCAGTATCCCCTACGG